>NC_092361.1:13383267-13683267 GCF_030848805.1 Temnothorax longispinosus
TTTCGTTTGAGTTTGTTACGGTCTCGCGTAATTAGTCTTGCTCGTGCCTCATTTATATCTCCGCGTATACCTTTTTGCGCCGTACTCGTCCTCTTCTCGCGACTACCTCGCCGTTTGTCGCTCGTTAAATCGGGGAAGGAAGGACGCGGAATTATGCAAGTCGCGGCGAGGAAATCTCCGCTATCTCCTACGTGTCGCGGACCACGTGGACGATTTGTGCGGATTAGGTAAGTCGAAAAGAAAGTGGCCATTGGCAGGAGGGACGCGCCTTCGTAAGAAGGCGCGTCGTCTTTATATGCGTGCACGTGACTTAACGTCGGCGTTAACTCTTCACGTGCTGTTGAGGAAGTCATTGCGTAATAGCCCCGTAGACTCCGGTAGTTACTAGCGATCGAAGATATCGGCGTTTATTATTCGAAGACGAAGGCGAGAAACTCGCTGAGGAAGAAAATGAGACGCGATAATCGAGAAACAGAAACTGCCTCAATCACACCATGTTGATAAGGAGCGATGACATATAACTGTGACGAGTAAATCTTTGCGAATCCGTTTCTCGATTTTAATGAATGTAGATTACACCATATTGAATAAATCACATGAAAGGGGGCTGCGTATTTTTGAATATAATATTTTCTTAATAATGTAATTCCACCTTTAACCTTAGGGTATTAAGTTCTTCGTATCTTTTTAAATTCGCAACATTGTATCTTATCTCTGGGCGAAGTACGATTGTTTACTACCGGCTTCACCTCCAAACTGCATTGAAACGTAATTCGATACGCGGTTGCGAAGCCGGTTTTTAATGGTCAATTACGATAAATATACAGGCATATAATTAACAGTGCGATGCATAGCGCGTTACCGTAAGTAACGCCCAAGTTACGACCTATATATTCTATATCTCTGTAAGTTCGACAGCGCTGTCTTTATAAATTACAATTGCCGTAGCAGCAATTCTGCTGCCTGACCTTCGGTAGCAAATTATAATTATGCCGGGGCGTAGCGATTCGTGAGCAACTCCGTCGCCGCCGTCGAAGCGCGATGCAATTAAAGTTTTGCGGGATACGTGCTCGCGCGAGCGATACGTCGCCTGGTGAATGACGGATACTAGGCGTAAACGCGCTTTCAGCTTCTCAAACCTTCACAAGTCGATGATTAACGAGTTCGTTCGTTCGGACGTGTACGTTCCCGAGTAGGCGACAAACGTCGAAGAAAATGCATTTTGGTCGTAAAACGATTTAAATCCTCGTAAGTCTTCTCGGACATTTCTCAGTCGACCGCAGCGATTGCATTTAAAATTGCGCTTGAATCAATGCTGAAGATAATCGGCCGGACCTTGAAGTATATTAATGCGATAGTCGCCCGAAAAAAACGAAGATACGTTTACATCGATTGCAAGATCGAGATAGCTTGGATGGAAGTTTAATATTTTATCGTGAATACTTTATAGATGTGTTTATAACATGGAACGTCATTAAGACTCGTGCGGAGCAGAATAGTTGCAAGTTGATGTACTGTTATTCCAAAGGTTATCTCCGCCAGTCCCTAAGCGATAGGTTAAAGATTTCATTAAAGATTTCCGCAAATACTTGCATCATAGGTCTGGTATTTCGCACGTTACTGATGAAATTCTTCTCTATATTATAAACGTGACTGTATGTAATTTCTCAAGTGTCTGACACCGCCGGCAAGTCAACGATCTATAAGCCAAGGTTAATCATGACGGTGATAAACCAATTCTGTCCGAACCGATCTATCCGGTTCCTGGTTGTAAATTTATAACACTGGGTACTGGCTAACGTCAGATCCTGCTAGCAACCGGCGGCGAGCGAATAAGAACGTTCTATCTTACCCGCCGGAATTTGGGGATTCCCGATGACCACTAGATATGCAGGAATGCTCACGTCGAAATGCAGCTCTTCAAGTTCACGGTTAGGTATCTATTATACAGCGAGGCAGCAGCCAAAATACAATATATTTACATATGTACTTCATAAAATCTTGTTTTGAAGCTCTTAAATAAGACAAACATTGTTAAAGACACTTTAAAATACCAGTCCCACCATAGAGGAAAGTACGCGGAAAGTGAAATCTTGGCGTGATATGTTTTTCGATAAAAAATTAAATATAAATTTAGCCTATGAATTTTATTAACAGAATCTCTCTAGGATTGAAACTTTCCATAAGAATCACTATGATTATTTCGAGAAATGAAAGCGATTATTTAATATATTCGTTTCTTACCTAATATATACTTAATCTTAAAAGTGCCTATTTATACCATTCAATTATGTAATCATGTCTCTGTCTAATTTTACTTCACTTTAAAATGAATGTAATGTCGGAAACTGTCTGTACTTGATAATACGTACCAACCATTATGTGCTGTGCGTTCCGAGCTATTATGTGCTATCAGCTTACGTGGTTACAGCATTTTCTCGGAAAAAAAGTTGCAAATTGTAATTTATGCACAAACACGCGGTCAGACACCACTTTTCTTCCGTATACGATCACGATGGGAATTTGCAAGACTTCGTTCACACGACCTACTGCCGAGCACTCACGCGATCTTGTATAGTGTTGTCATTTTCACTCTTCATCAATCGTTACTTCTAGCATTCCTTTGGAACACACACGCTGGCAACTGTATTATTACGACCATTGCATTAACTTTGCATTACATTTACGATTGCCCAAGTCATTATTTAATGAAATGATTTAATAAAATGCGACGTCTAACATATATTCTTAATTTATTTTCAAACGTCTTTAAATTTATTTTATAAAAAGGTACCAATATATTATGGAACAAACTTCGGAGCAGATTTTATTTAAACACCAGATGATGTGTTATGATTAAGAATCATGTATTGCAAATATTATTCATGCATGCAATGTGACATTTCTCCATTGAGAAAATAACACTTTTTTGTGTAACGTCAATTTTCGCTTATAATTTTATGGCTCACAATTTCGCGGCTGTCGCATATGGAAAATTAAGAGACCATATCGTACCCGTCCGTAAATCACTTTGACACTCCGTAACATTGTCCCATCTGTTGGGATTCCGCGCATAACACTACTCGTTTCATAAAAACGTGTCTTCTCACGTGAATCATCACAGTTTTTACAGCAAAGGCAAGAGCCTCGATTTTCTTCTCGCACGCGTATGGATGCATACGTGCTTATAAGCGTGCAGTATACTCCCCGTATGTACTCCGAGAGAATAAGGGAGAGAGAGATAGAGATAGAGCATCTTTTCTTCGCGAGTAGTTGCGGTCGTTTTTATCGCGATAACTCTTAACTCGAAGAAGAAATAAAAAAGGAGAAAAGAATTCGCCGGCACTTACGAGCGCGCACGCGGCGCATACACACGATTCTCATAACGTAACACGAGTAGCAAAATGGGACGAGGCGCGCGATCGGTTACACAGCCGATCTCTAATTGGCTGACCGTCTGCGCGATTTCACAATTCGTTTGCGACTCGTCTGGACCTTCCGCGCCCCGTACAACGCCTGGTCAGCCCACGATGTTCCCGAAGTCCGATTGTCCCGAAACTTCGGCATTAAGATTGTAAAACGCGCAACGGCGGGCACGTTGGAAATGCAGGTCGGCGTCAGTCCAACTTTGTCGAAACGAAGACGAGAATATGCGAAACACTCCGTGTGGGCGATTACGACCTCTTCAAACAAAGATTGAGAGAAAGGAAGTCCAGCGGTGCAATCGATCCTCCTTTTCCCCTCTTTCTTCTTCACGTTCGGTATCGCCTCCTTGCGTTCGGCCAGAATTCGTGACGTGCTACGAATTCCGCGCACGTCATTTCGATGTCGCCGCGAAATATCGTGACACCTACGCGTTTGCGTCCCGCCGGCTTCGCAATTGTCTCGAGTAACGGTTAACGGTGTGTATTCGAGATTTATGTCCATTTCTACCAATGTGGATTAACTTCAATCTCGATTTAGTTGATTTGTTATCTTTTTCTAGTTTTAAGAATTGGAAAAGGATACTAATTGTAAGTAAGTTAAACCGAGATTTTAAAGTTGATTTACATTGGTAGAAATGGACTGAATGATGTTTCTTTAACCCGTGAAACAAATTAGCCACATGAACCTTCTGATTCACTCTCGCTTTGGCTCGTTTACGCGAAATGTCTTTAATGAGGGTTGCAAAATTTCGTTATGAAACTGGTGAAATAATATCACAAATGGCCTAACCAAAAACACTCGAGTTGAAGATAATTGGTTTCTTTTGCGAATTTGGTAACGGGTTGTAAGGAAGTGTTGTTTCTTCACTTTTGTTACCCAGTTTCACTTATATTAGTCAAAATATTGCATTTAATATTTTGAAAGACTTTGCTTAATCATATTCATATGTTTATGAATAATCATATGTTTATGCTAATTGTGGATTGCGTATGTCTTTAGCCACAACCCGGATAAATGTATTATCAATTTCTGCTCTTCACGAATTATTTCGCGATTATACACGTGAGGCGTAAATATATGACGCATAAATTTGTACAACATTCCGATGGTATTCTGATATTTTTACTTTACACTTTTTACGGTACAAAATTTATTCCCGGCGCCGACAAGACTGTGAAAAATTCATCTTTGGAATTTTGTCGGAACAGTTTGTATTCGCCTGAATAAAGTTTAATTGCTCGATTGCTCGTAGGTTGATATTAAATATTCATCACCACATTGACGTTATACATGTGGATCCCAGTACACATCCGGATTTGACTTTTTATACTATCGGCCTATTCTGATTGTGAGAGTCACAAAGTAAATTAGAATTTGCCACGTCATTGACTGTTGTACGCTATATAAGGCAATCAAGATTTCTATACTTAATACAGTCGCCATAAAAGAAAAAAGAACTTGTGGTCTGTTCAGTTGAGCTCAGAAAAGATTCAGTTGGCTCAGAAAAGATTCAGCACAATAGCGGAGCCGACGAAAAAATTCAATTATGCGAGAAAGATGACAAAGTTCGAAAAGCATTGCCCTCCAGGCACATCACTTGGTTAGCATTTCCTTGGAATTCGTTTTTAAAAGTTCCTTGACCCGCGCGGACTGCAAGAAAAAGAATTCCACAACCAATACTCGAGAGGAGGATCCATGTACGAAACGATTCGCCATTTTTCATGCTGTTGACGCTTGTTGCCCTAAAACGCGAGGTTGTCGCATCACTTCACGAAGAAGCGGTTGCTATTCGTCGTCGCAAGGTGAACGGGCGCGTCAAGTGTTTTACCACACCTCGCTGTGCGTAGAAATTTTCATCTCCTTTCTTCTTTCCTCTTTTTGTCTATTACGACTACGATGTTTTTCTGCTCTGTTAAACGCAATCGCTCTTTGAAAACCCGATATCACCTCGTTGATACAAAGATGACGAAAATGGGCGTACTAAATGGGCGTATTAAATTTCATCGCGAAAATTTTTCACGAAATTTTAGAGGTTTGGTTAAAAAATTAAGTGTCGCGACGTGAATTTGACGGTGATTTTATATGATTATTCATACTGTTAATATTCACAAAAACGTATATAGAACTTTTTGTCAAAATATTTATTTAAATCGCATCCAGAGGTTTTTGACTGTTTAGAAATACGACAAACGTACATATGTCGCAGAGATTTCGTGTAATTCGTTTTTTTGCAAAATTCCAAAGAAAATCCACAAAAAAACCGAGATATTGTGGAATAAAAATTACACAATTTTACTAGTAATTTTGCAAAATCTTAGGTTCTGTGAGTAAAATCGTGAATTGATCTATATTTATAAATATATTACATATTATATTTATATTTATGTTAATAATTTTTATTTATTCCAATATCCCGGTTTTTTATGGATTCCTTAAGGTTTTTGCAAATCCCTGCGACATATACCTAATACCTATACGTTTCAATCAATCATTGTATATACTATATATAATACTTATTAAGTTTTTGAACTATTAACTTCTTATGTGGATGTCATTAAATTAATGCATTTACGCGCAATTTTCTTATACTTGGTATTTTCTTGTACATTGCGGACGGTGGACATACTTCGGCACAATTCGCGACAAGGACGTGATTCGAATTACTCGCCGATATACACACCCGTGTAGCCATGAACTCCCATTCTGCAGATCCCGGAGAACTGCAGCTTCTCGATTCTTCTTCGTCCCCCCCTGCCTCATTGTCCCGTCTGCCTATCTCGCCGTCTCCCGCTGTCTGCGAGACTGGAAAAATGTCTAATTGCAACGCGGGTGTGTGCGACTGTCTACGATCCGTCCGGTATGCGATGGGATCGCATTTCTCTACCTCTCTTTGTTTTACTCGGGCTGCCTCCCCTACGACGAGTGAGAGAGAAAGAGAGATGGCCGTAAGAATTTATATGCCCGGTACATTTATATACGCGGGCAAACCTGTCCGCTTGACGATAAGCCTCACGCGTGTATACGCGCCTTTTCTTTCAACCGCGCACCACCCCGCTTTAAGATTCTTTTATCCCCGGTCGGGTATTATTCAGTAATGATTCGCCGTATCCAAGGTCGCGCGCGAACAGGTTTTTCGTTCGCTACCTCCCGTGTCCGCGAGCAGGAAGGGTAAAATATTGCCAAGAGGGTGTGCGCGCGCGGCGATCACGGTCGCGCCGCAAATGGTAGACAAAAGGATCGTGTCTCCGAACGTTTATCCGACGTAAATCCAATTACGCGTGAAAAATCGCGATGAGAGATAAAGCAAATACACGGCGAGAGATCCAGCAGCGTCACCGCGTATACGGTTAGCGTGATTCATCGCGAGCACTTGCCGAGCACGGCGCGGAGATCCGTTAAACCGATGAAACGATCAAGAAATAAGGGGGCTTAATAGACCGGATTACGGATGAGCTCCGACGCATAACGGATAATCGCGTCGGCGCGTAACCGATTAATCTTGCGGCGCGAAGTGGTGTTTCCCTCAACGACTTAAGTTTTTTTGTCCAGTGGAATCCCTAGTTGCATATCCATTAATTTATATGACGTACCGGTCGCGGCACTCGACTACTGCTTTCGCGGCACTTGCTTCGCTCTTGCCGAAGGCGTTTTATCGTCGCGATACATATACATTATGTGATTAGTCACCGGCTGTGTCCCCAGAACCCGGAACTTGTTATAATTATGCATTGCTCTATTATATCCAGTGAAGGCGGGCTATCGCCCGCACGATTTTATCGGTAATGCCAGTGCGGAACGAAAGTATAAGATGACCGTTGCCCTTACACGGGGATCACAAATCACCTTCGTCTTCTCATAAGGGCATCATCGCGAAAGGAGCCGACGACAGAAGCCGTTAATAACGCCTCGCTGCGTTAAAAGCGCCTGCACGACAGTTTGTGAAAGGAAACTCCGTCCTTAAATGTATCCTTCCTTAAAGGAAAAGGTCATACTTTATCTATATGCGTTTAACCCGCATCAATTTATCAAATACTGTCATAACCGTTGAGCTATACATCAGAAGTTCAAGATTGAGATCTGGCGGAACGCGGCGAAGCACGCATTATTTTACATTTCTATTATCGAACGTCAAATGTATAATTATATTTAACGTACGATCATAGGTATAACAAGTAATATAAATTAATAATATTTTATTATAAAATATCTCACGTAACATTGGATCACATTTAATTCAATAATTGTTTTTCTAGTTTCGAACAAATGCTGAATATAAATCTAATAAAAGTAAGTACTGAATATAAATGCGGCAATGAATAATACTAACAAGACTGTGGAGCATTATAGTTTATGCTTGTGGTGCTTATATCAGGAAGTTTTCATGAAATACGGAAGCTCGTAGAATGATCCACGAACATGCGAGATTTTATTACAAGAAATATTTACACCGATCCAGGCTTAGGCTTTTGTGGTATATCGCATAAGGAAGTATAATAAACAGCAAGCAAGGTTGCGGTGCATTATATCTTTTTAAAACAGAGGCATTAAATAACTCGCGGGCAAGAAGGAAATTTTATGACAATGCTAAAACGAGAGCAGCGGGAGGCATTGAAAAAACGCGCGATGTGAGAAACTGTCTTTTATTTTAAATTTAAAGAAATTGCCGCCGCGATTCTTTGATTTTAATCGTCTTATAGGTAGCGCACGCCGATTACGATCTCGGGATTTATACGAAGCGAGGATGTTTGCGCGTTGAAACGATCGCATAATCATTATCGTACGTTGATCGCGCAAAATGCTACAAGATTATAGGCCTTTCTATGTGGTTTGTTACGTTTTCTTTATGTAACAAATTATTATGGGATAATATTCTATAGCAGAACGTTTAACGGCATGCAGTGGAATGATAGGTTTATCATTCTTCCGTGTATCTAATTGCTTCTTTATTTAATACACATATATATATAAATTACTTAAAAGAAAATACTTGATTGCTAATTAGCGAAAAGATGACAGTTATGTCTTGGCGAGTATTAAGCTTCACCTCGAATTCTTCTGATCGAACGATTTTATAAGTTGTTCGGTTTTCATTTTATATATTCCAATGAAGTTACTCGCGCTATTTGTCGATCAATGCACTCCGATTTCCATTCAGTACGGCGAAATATTTTTCGTACTCTTTGGCGTGAACGTAATATCAGATTTGTAACGCTCTCTCACGTATTTTGTGACCGTGAAAAGCACCCACGTAATATACGTGAACAGATAAGAAGAAAGTGAACGCGCGAATATATGTAATAAGCTGCAGCATTTGTTACATATCTAATTTTTTATTTATAACTATACGTTTCTGTTTTTAATGCAAATAAATTAAATCTATTTGTTTTTAATAAATTTAGCGAATTAGTTGCTATCGATTATGCATCACGAATGTTAATTTATATTTAGACCATTTCTCTACTCGATATTTTTATATCTTGTCGCTTGAGCAAGTGCGAGAAATGTTATCTATTTTCTCCAGGAGTTTCTCTCCGCCGCGAGAGCTCATTGTTTTGCAATTCGATATTGTAACGCCTGGCACGTGATTTCATTCACGGGCAGAATAATATTTACATAATGTAATTTCGTTGCAGCTCCCGTAATAATCCACAAGTAAGAGAAAAAAAAAGGAGATTGATAAGGACGAGCTTATGTAAACATGCATCGGTTTATTAGCTCGTTACGTGGCGCAAACATTTCTTGCATTCGCGTCTAAGAAATGGTGAAAGCGGCGGCAACACACAACACCTCGTTTTCGTCATTGCATTACTTCTCTCTCTCTCTCTCATGCTTGATGCTATTCATATCCCGTCCGTCTTTTGTACGTTCGTATAACTTTCGGAATGCACCGCCGGATTTTAATGCAGACCCGCGCGCGACGCGCTGCATCATCGCGCATGACGAAGGCTAAAACGTGATTATACGCATATGCAGGGGGCACGAAGCCGCGACGGAATGATGTGTGCATGTGATGCCCGGTATCATTTTGCTCATATCACTTTCCCGCGAATCTTTGCTCGCACACCATAGGAGGATTCTCCAAGGGCACACAGACAGCAGGCACGCGAGCATTAAGATCAGAGGGCGTTGCACCCCGCCGCCCATATTGCGCTGCACCCGAAGCAAAATGATTAAATCGAACGCTTATAAAAAGTATGATAAAACTTGGTTGTTCGGCCAGTTTTCATTATAGTCTTATTTAGCTCCGAGATAGAAAAAAACAGCGAGATATATGCATATTATGACATACTTAGCTTTTATTCGCGGAATTAAATTAGTGATCTTGTAAGGGCAATTACAGTCAGCCTTGATAGAATTCTCAAACTCAATGCGATAACAAAAAGACACGGCAAAGTAAAATTTAAATCCTCGGGGGACAAGCGTTTATAGTACGATAATCTGCATTTATCATGCAAACATAAATATTAAGAAGGCAGACGCAAAATATCGTATCAGTGGTTCTCAAGCCATATCTTAAATGTGGAAATATTTTGCTGCACAGTTCTAGCAATATTTGGGTTACATTTATTTTGCTGGTGCCTATAATTCCAAATGATACCTAGCGCGGGTCTGATTTAACTTTTACTATATCTATATTCTATATTCTCATATCAGTTAATAAACGTTTCCGCGTTTTTGGGGCACACGAATCGACCTCTAATTCCCATTAGCATTTTAATAACGTTCAGTCGGGACTTTGTACTAATCATCGCCGACCGAGCATTACGCAACAGCCACTTTCTAATTATAACTTAACTTAGATAATCGAACAGGACTTGATTCTCTCTATTCTCGACGATTGTACGATTGACACTGACAAAAATGCCAACTGTTTCTCCGACACAATGACCTTCCGGCCGTGAACATTTCGTATGTACCACTTTCACGGAAACCCGACGTAGAGTTAGCGCCGCCGCCGCCGTCGTGTCATTGAAATCACCGGTCTCGGAAACGCGCGAAAGCATCGGTCTGAGGGCATTAGGCGACGACGTGCCCCATAAGTACGCCTCGGCGAGACGTCGCGTGGACGGTCCTACTTTCGCGTGGATAAAAACGACAGTTCCAAGGTGTGTCTGCCCCTGGTCCAACTTCCGTGCTGACGAAGCGATTTATTGCAAGAAAAGTGCGACCGAAGGAACGCGTTGTATCGCGTGCGTCCGGCCGGTCGGATGCGCGCGTCGCGTGGTGTGATTAATAGCGATGACTTATGATAATTGGTCCTCTTATCTGCGCACGTAGTTATTTATTATTTTGCGAAGTGAGTAATTGCATTTGCATGCAAAAGTCGTTAGAATCGCCATCTCTTAATTTCCCGATCGTTTCTCTCGCACGTCGCGACGAAGTTTCACCTACTTCGCTGAACCGAACCATCCTTGTCTCATGTTGCATTTCGTGAATGATGATATTTGATTCGAGATTTCGTCTCTCGAGTGCGCGTTTTGGCGGATCGACACGACCCTTGGGGTTCCCAAAAAGTGCATAGATCTCGAAATACGAGAACTTGAGTTATCGATTGCGTAATCAGCGCATACATAACTATGTAAAATAAATAAAGCCGCGCGCCGAAATCCAAAGGTGTTTCTTTACGCGGCCCCAATCATGCGTGTTCTTCTTGTTTGTGAACTTTTTACGACGAGCCGTTCATCATCGGTCGCGTCAACGCGCTAACAGCTCGCCCCCGTCTAGTCGTTTGAACTCTCTGCCGGGTGAGGAGAATAAAAAAAGAAGATCGCAGTGAACGTGGTGAGTCCGACCTAATCATCGACGCGCGCCACTAATCCGAGGAATTTTTAAATATTAATTATCTGGAACACAATGAACGCTTGACGTAACACGTGCAATACCGGTGACGTAAGGAGGATAAGATCTTTAAAATGTATACGCGTAAAAAAGGCGAGCATTATAGGAAAGCGTAAGCGAGCGTTAACATTGGTTACGTTAATTATATCCTGCTGAACAGCTATTACCATCAGGCGGTAAATGAAACGTTAAAAATAAGCGTATATCCTGCTCCTGTTCGTGAATTCCGATCGCGATGAAGTCACTCTCTCTTAAGAGGAAGCTTATTATTTAAGAATCTATAATTAATTGCACTGTTTTTGCGATAATAAAAGCTTATTTATAGCTAAGAGAAACTAATTTTATCCACAATTTTTTAAAGCAAAGAGGGGGAAAAATAATATTATTTCATTTCGGAATAATAAATTAACCTTTTTACATTTATACCTGTTCACTTTGAAATAACAAATTAATATATGTTAAACAAGGTGGAGTGTGCAAATATTTGTTATCGTTACCATCTTCAACTTCCTAATTATATCTCGTTATAACGATACACGAGATCTTAATCGAAGGTACATGAATAAAAGTCATCGTGGATACGCGTTACCTTATATTTTACGATGTCAAGCGATCGACAGTTAAAAATAATGAAACGGAAGCATGTTTCAAAGGATATCTCTCACATTTTTCTTTTTTATTTCTGTTTTAAACCAATTATGCTCTCTCGATTCTGTTCGCGGGATCCTATTGATAATCGACAAAATAATGCGACTGGGCTAAATGTAGTCTCGTTTTACCGACTCGTTCTGCATATTCATGTCGATATTTCTTGTTCTTTTTGTTTCCGAAAATACACCCTCGTAAAAAAACGGAGGCAATCATACGTGGGAGGATAACTGTCGAACGCGATCATTGGATGCAGTCGTTCGCGCGCGGTTGTGTGTACGATGTACATTCAGAATTAAAGCCGAGAAAGGCGGGTGGGGCGCGCAATATGAGCGGGATATATGAGCGCGCTGATCGGACCAGTTCAAACGAGTTTGAGGCCGAAGGCGAACCGCTCGGTCCACGAAAAGCACGAGCGAAAAGTGAAAGGGACGCAGGTGGGGACACACTAGGGAGACAGGTGGAGATGCGGGGTTCGGGACGGCTCCCCGTGGAAGCTCCCCGACCTAGCATAACTCGGCAAACAGCGATCGAACGCTATTATCTCCGCTACCACGTGTCACCGCGAAATGGATTTTCTGTGGCCCCTGTGGGAATCCCGGGGGAACGTACGCCACGGACTCTAAATCGAGAATCGGAGGGTATCGTCTCCTCGGTCGAGCGCACGCCGACCTTGAGGAACGGCGAGGATCCCGCGTGGAATCAGCGGGCCACTCCGTTCCGCTTTCGAGGAAGGAACGACCTTCGCGCGTGTGGACGATCGCCCGCCATGCGTATCATCAGTCGTGAATTTTTACGTTGATGTTGCAACAAAGAACGGCCCGCAACCCTGAAAGAGAATCTAATCGGCGGGACCCTTACGAGGGTCATTAAATCGCTCTCATGACGGCCTTCGCCGATGAACTCCGTGCTCGGCAATTGTGACAAGGTATCGACCGTGACCTTGAAGAGACGGTCAACAGACGTATCTAGCCAGTTCTGGACGAGCAAACAAACACAATTTGATTTATATCGGATTAGGTTGAGTGAGCACCATGGTCATCTCGTGAATCTTTCTAGAATTTCAATTGATCAGCAAAACGGCTATTATGTTCGAACAGTTAGGGCGAAGAATTCGATTATCGTTTATCTCGGCTGAACGGTGAAAGGAAACCGCTATCGTTCTATTGTATTTCTTATTGAGATTTTCTCGGCTTTAGAAAATATCACTCCGATCGAGAAACAAATTAGGTTACAAATTAGGAATTTGATTGTTTTTTCTTTCCTTTTCGATTTCTATTTTTAAGAATGCGCGGTTATTTATAAATCGAATGCGTCGCTCACGTCAGGATATAAGAAATATTAGCTGAGCATATGACGTGGTTCCATTGGCATTCAATATTCACTAAAATTCACGAATTTCTGTTTTTGTACCTATCCAGTTCAATTTACTCAGTTGTTTAATGATATTTGCATATTATACTTGCTCGTGTTTCGAGGTTCCGTTCATCGAGAAGGAAAGATTCTACTTTGAGGTCGTTCTTCATCATCTTCACCTGTAACCTTAGCAACGCTTATATCCGCGTCGCAGACAAATTATGCGGTTATTACACGTAATATGCGAAGAGTCGCGGTTCACGAAAATCTTATCTAAGCCTATAATAATGATTACATGTCTCGAGTTCTAACAACATTCGTCTGGTGAACTCGGTACTTAAAAATCGCGGTTACTCGAGGATACTCGGAAGAGAGTATCCTCTTGTCGGTTGAAGTGATCGGTTACTTTGGATATTCACGAGTACGAGTATCACGCGCCGTTTGTTTCTGGTAAAGAGAAATTTCATACTTTGTAAATAATTGACGACAGATGAATGCGCGTGCGAGATCTTCGCGAGTGCGAAGTTGCTAGAGATGCTTCTGCGGGATCGCTAATAAGCTGAACGCGATATACACGCAATTGTCAAGTTCTGCAGTTATGTCGCTTTAGGCGCGCACGACGTCAAGTGAAGTCATTACGATGGAGACCTTGTGTCTTCCACGATTCGAAATCATCAACATACCGTGCTTTATTGCGGAATTGCGTCAATCCTCTCTCTCTCTTAAGGCGGCGATCTTACGCAAATAATGCCATAACGTCGTGACAAATATCTGTCGGCTCGCGACAGATGATGTCTCGTGCGAGAACGTGCTTCTCGGCGTTCGTGCCAGCTATAACGAGCCGGACCTAATGGATCACTGTTTCTCGGCAAATTTTCATACTCTTCGTAAGATCTGGCGCAATATTATTTCTAATCTAATGCGGCTGTTGCGCGCGCGCGACCTCGTGACGCTCGCGCGGTTTTTCAATGCAGTTAATGGTGAAAATCTATTAGCCGCGCGCGCTGAATCGCCGCCATAAATTGCTCACCAATAAGCTGTCGGATCGCTTTGTAACAAAAATGATTTATTAATAAGGCATAATCATACGACGACTGCGACGTGACGTCCGTTACGTGTACGCCTCTTTCAATGCTTCTCCTCTTTGAATCGCACGTGTCGGTAAGACCCTGGAGACCGTATTTTTGCGAGCTACCTAAACTTATGAAACGAGTCGTTCTTTCGCTCGAGCTTCGTTAATTAAGCGAGCGTAATTAGCATCGCACTGCACGTCACGTGTTAGCGTGATAATATCAGTATACGAGAAAGTTAATTATCAGTAATTGAATTCGATGTACGTATTGTTTGTTGGGTCTTGTTTATGTCTTGTTTACTTCTTCAGTATTTTTATAATTGCATCTAATATCCACAAAAGTAATTATTTAGAATACTAATTAGAAGTTTATTATATGTAATTGGTAAACAGATGTGACTTCCTTATTTACTTATCTTATATTTTATATTTACTTATTGTATGATCGCGCTGAGATATTTGCAACAAAGGAATTTGCAAAGTTAGACATAAAATAATCATTTTCTTAACAATTTCTTATAGTATAACTGACAATGAGTTTTTCTACAAAACGAGTTACTCAACAAATTATAAATAAGACTCGCGTCGCGAGATGAGTTTTATGACGACTTAAAAAGAGATAACAGAGTCATTTTTCTTTAAATAATTGATTGTAAAAAATTACTTCTTTAAAATTGCATACAGGCATGGAAAATATTGGCAAGAGTTCTGCGACTATATTTTATTAGAAAAGCAAAATTTCCAAATCTGAAATGCATAATTAATAATGCTCCGAATATAAAAGAGATAAATGGATTCTCTCTCTAATAATAAGAATGGCTGATCAGAGTTCTTCTAAATTTAGCGAGATAACTCATACGTAATTACTTTTTTATTATGAATAGCTGATTTCCCTTTAAAAGCCATTTTTCTTAACTTCAAAACAAATCGCCATCGAGTGTCATCGTTACACGTAGTCTTACATGTATTATGTGTTACATCTCGCGGTAGTATTACGTTATTCATCAAGGTCGTGACTGCGGTTTTGTTGGAGGATGATTAGGCACGACCGGTATACCACGCAATGAGCGATGTACGGTAATACGGAAATGACGTTCGCCGAGGAAGAAGAACGGGGCAAAAAAACAGATCCGCAAGTAGCGTGTGACGTAAGCCTTCTCGACGAAGCAGCAAAAAAGTCGAAGAAGAAACGTGACCGCTTGTTACGGCGATCAATACTCAAGTGGTCGACTTCGCTTCCTCGTGATAATTTTTTTCTGCCTCCTACGACTTTCAGGCCTGTATAAATAGCGCGAGTCTCGAGAAGAGAACACGCGGAACTCGGAGGCCGGTGGTTCATTAATACGTCGCTCGAGAAACGGCCTGTACTACGTGTACATCTAATGAATGGGCATGAAGACATTGTACCCAACGTTTCGTTAACAACCTGACGGCCGATTAATCCAATTACTAAGTAAATCGTGTGAAAAGCATAAAGTCATTGAACCCACGTTGCACTCAATGCTGGGAATTGTGTTTTAGTCGGCGCAGATTGAAAAACCGGTGATTAAAACGCGATTATTAGGAAATACCTTGAAATTTTCTGGAGAGTCGCGATCATTAGTATGAGAGCATCTCATCACAATGATTTTTAATAAAAAGCTGCTTTGCATGCATACATACTTCATATTAATTATGTCACGTTTATTTAACGATTGTTATATATATATTTGAATATATACGCGAGAAGCTCTATTATATTTCATATAAGATATATTTCTTCTTCGAATAATATAATCGAAAAAATTACCCATAGAGGCCAAACGTAGATCGATTCATAAGTATTCGTCAAATCTGGTTACTCGGCCGCACACCTTTTAAGTTCGTCACGCTCTCCCCCTTCGACAATTAAATCAGTTTTACCACCGTCCCGGATCTTGGGATATAGATATTCTCTGGACCTGTGTATGGGTGCGTATACGGGACGTTTATAAATTCCTCCCCGACCAGTCTGTGGAATGTGGATTTTTTTTAGCGGTGGCGAATGCACGCAAGGGCAAGGTTTTTTTTACGGTATTCGCGGATCTGCCCACGGAACAAAAGGGACGGGGAGCAACAAGCAGGTGGGTCGCAAAAACCCGCAGAAACTCGTCTTAAGACAAAGACAAGCGCTCTGCAGGTCCGCTTCGAAAATCGCTCTCTCGTTCAAAAGATTCGAGGACATAGGTAAATGCTCCTTCGTCACCGATTTAACGAGACTGCAGGTTCACTTGAAACCGCATCGGGAATACGTATAATAAGGGGGGGGGGGACTCAGGAACTTTAGTATATCTTATTTAGTGTCTTCTTATTATGTCGGACTTTAAGTGTGGAAGAGGTTCTAGAATTACATTCCAGTCTGGAAGTTTGGCATCCCGAACCGACGTTCACCTTTATTATTACAGTGGTTAATTGAGGAAACACTTATGCATTTACTACACTGTTAAATTCGTGTCAAATTATGCTCAATTCGGAGTCATTTTTAACCATTTCTATAGGTCGCCACTACTCCTATTTAATATGTTGTTAATTTAACTAAAACAATGTTTTAACTAAATTAGTGAAATTAAAATAATATATACGGTTTTGTGTTAAAATAATAAATTTCGACACACGTGGTAGTTAAAAATAATAAAAACTTAAGGTATTGGTTTAAATGTCATCCTTTAACATTTAACGGTGTAGAATTAATAATATTCTTTTTATTCGTTATTAACAGTTTATATGCCGTTATTCGTTAAGAGGATAAATTCCCCGCAGAGAACAGTAGCAATTAAACTAAATAATCCAGTAATAACAGTGGACCTTGCATTAAGTACAAGGGGAAGCGTCTTATCCAGGATTTTTATCTCGCACGACGAGCTTCACGAGCAACTTTGATGAGAGAATCAAATGCGCAGGATGTCTCTCATAATAAGGACTCGCATTCGTGTAACGATAATGCCCGTCGCCGTTTTCTTCGAGGAAAAGATGCGAATCTCGAGAGAGATCCTCTCGATCCTGGCGGCCGACCTTCGGCGTCTCCTTTCGGAGCGCTACGTAACACGACACTGGGGCTATCCCGTTCTCGAGAGCGCTCAATGATACGACAGTCATTCAAGTCGCGCTAATTAAGGCGATTCTATCATCTCGCGATACGCACGCGGGGGTGTTTCGAGTGTCGTTTCTGCATGCCATTTACGAGATTGCCGGTTCCTGGATACACGTGGGACTCGCGCGTGTATGCACCGACGAGCAAAAATTATAAATTTAAATGCGCCCGGGCAATCTCTTAACGAGATGCATGGAAGTCGTTCGAGTCGAGCGCGGCGCGCGGGAGATACTACTGGCAGAGCACGATCATACGGGCCCACCGCTAAAAATCGTTTCGTCTTGTTAATTGACTCGCGTCGGTTATTGCACGAACCTCAATAATCGTAACACGAGACTCAACGAACGAGCTGAGCTGGGCTGAGCGAGGACGTCACCTCGAAACGAGGTTAATCGCCCGCGAGTGTCAGCGGGAGCCAGTGGCTCGTGCACCATTCGATATGTCACTTGGTGCACGCCACCGCTCCAAGTGCGTCCCGTGGCACGCACAATAACGTCATTGTAATTAGCGATCGCCTCGTGAACGATCTTATACGGTTGACGTGGTGATATAATTAAAACGACAGACCGGCCGGCAGGCGAGACAAATTCCATATCTTTGTTACGTTGAAACACGGCAACAGGAATTTTAAAGGGATCTTTTGAATATAACATGATACACCTATTATATCACGTATAAATGTGTGCTACAGAAAAAAAAACTAATCGTATCCGGTATGCAAAATAAAATAGCAAACGATGAACTCGAATGTTAAATATCGTTAATAAATCAATTCTACTTGCTGTTATATTTTTGCTTGTTGTTTCACACGATTTAATGACGATTAATTATTTTTGATCGGTATTTTGAAATTTATTTAAACTTTTTTAAATTTATGAAATTTTTTTAACGTCGTGCGATGTCCGTTTTGCCGCGAATATATTTGGTTATGCATTTCTTCATATATCTTATATTTCATGCAAAATCAAGTTCTTAGCGGTTTGCAAACATGTCAACGAGATTAGCTATCTGCTTGTCGGATTTATGTGTAATTTATTTCAGAAATACACCCTCGTCAGTGTCAGTCGATGGGCTCGTTGCTCGACTCTCGCTACCTAATTTTATATATAAGTCTTCGTAAAATAGTCATATTATACGGATAGGGCCACTTATACCGTTCGTGTCCTACCGTGTGCGCGACTACAAAAACATGACGGGAGCGAAAAGAGCATTGCGTATCTCAGTGAGCTGGCACGAGATTTACACGCGTGCAAAAGTAAATTTGTACCTTCGTCAACGCCAATCAATTCATTGTTCTGCTGTCTTGAACCCGCTACCTGTGATCGATGTCTTGAGATTGTACGCGCATTCACATGGCACGGCTTATATCAACGGAACAATGCACATGGAGGAGCCGTGACATCAGCCGTGCTTTTCTCGGCAATTTATTATCAGCAAGAAATATCAGGTGATGCACCTTAAGTGCTAATATTACACGAGCGATATAATAGGCTTATTTTTGTCATGCGAAAAAAAGCGGTGAAGAAGTTATAGATCTCGGTGTTTTTATTTTTTGCTACAATAAATTTATCGAGCGTGAAATTCGGACAAAAAGTTGGCTAGTTTTTCGCTGTGTTACAAAAGATACACGAAAGGCTATCTTATTCGCAACGTCTAGTTCCAATACACAAGATCAATAATTACACAACATGATACCGCGCAAAAAAAAAAACAATGTTTGTGCGTGATATTACATAATCTTTATACTTTGATACTTTTATGCATAATTGTTTGCGGCTACAGGGATTATATCAACATCTTTGAGATGTCTCATATTACTGCAAACCGCAACTAGAAGAGCGTAGCCATTTGCAGCCGTTGTTTCCCCAAATGCCAACACGAAATTCATTTTGCCGCGCCACGTAGTTTCTCACTCGAGTCATATTGATATACCACATAATACATCAAGTAACAGTACAACGAGGCAAACGCCGCCGGCCGCAGTGGTCGGGGGCTCCCTCCTAGCCAAATGCAATTGGCGGGTCTGAATATTCCCACTGGATAAATCTACTCAGTGAATTCCAGTGTGACAGAAACTCTGCGTTACCTGTCATCGTCCTCCCCTTGTACCATCCCACGTGAAAATCCGGCTTACAGCGACTGTAACAACGACTGTGTCGACGTCACGCGGTTTGACGTTCGCGGGACAATGAACAGACCGAGTGTTGAAGAGCGATCCTAGGACGCGGTGATTGCGTAGGGAATGCGCCGGTGAGAGCGGGGGAAATGCCGTTCGGAATACCGTCGAAGGTTTCGTCGTCGTTGCCCATCCCGGGATCACGTACCTTGGTCGTAGACCTTACTCGTGCCGCCGAGCTTCTCGCGTACTCGCACGCCTGATGATTGCATAATATCTACGAGCGCTCGGTACGCGCGCGCGCGCGCGCGCTCGCTCGCTCATTGCCGCCGCGCCGCGTCGATTCTCAATAATGCGCGTCGTCGGGTCTCCTTCGAGAGCTCATCCCACTTAATGCTCGCACGAAAGGTTACGCCGACTATACGTTTAGATTAGCAGTGACGATACGAGTGTCTGTGTAGGTAAACGATTGGTCGCGATATTGTCGATTTATCTTCTTGCGGCAGAAGCTGCGGGTAATCTGTTCTAACAATAAGTGTGCATCTTTTGAAGACTGTCACGCCGTATATTGATGAATGAAAAATGTAGGTAAATATGATTTCCAACGTGTGTGCGGAATTCCAAGAGAATATCGTAAACGGAACTTCTTTCCTCCACGAATATATTTTAAATTTTTGAAGGAATAACTAAAAATAGTTGATTATGTTGAATTCTATATATTCTGATGGGGATTTTTATTTTCTTCTCGATGTACGATTCAACTGCATGGTGCTTGCCATAAAAATCTTAAAAATAATTAATAATTGTCAACCTTTTGAGGGTATAATTACAATTCTATGTAATACACGGAAAATACGGTTAATCCACAATTGCGCGTTTAATTTGTGATAAGTGCAATAATAGTTTATGTATACGTTGTTTGTTCGACGATGATTTACCATCACATACGTAATACTTTCTTCGCAAGCCGCTTGACGTGCTAAATTGGCTCCAGTCTATGAAATATGATGTGTGGAATGATACGAGTATCTAATATCTCGAAGAATAATCCGTAAATTTTGCAGAATGTAATAAGATAGAAATTAATCCGTGTCTAGCAAAGTTAATCCTAAGAAGCGACGCTTTCTTTGTAAGATTCTTGAGTTTTTAAAGCGCGATCCTGTGCTGATGCATGCACGACGGAAAAATCTGAAACTAACACACGCCTCGATAATCTTTTGTACTTACGAAATGTTCAGTCGCCGCGTAGTCGTAACGCGAGAAGAAAGAGAAAGAGAACCGACAAGTTACCCGCTGCCATTAATTGCTGCTACTCGCGCACGCGTTACGCTTTATATATGTACGAATTACGCAAACCTCTTCGCGATTTGCATTCGATGCTTTATGCGTAATAACGGTCTAATCCGTGTTGCACGGTGCGTGGACAATTACCCGCATGATGCAACGTCAGTTTTTACGAAATCCCGATAAGGCAGACAATGTAAGAAGCTTGACACGTTCCGCAATGAACGGCGCGGGTAATGCATCAAATTTCAGTCGCGAAATTCTAAGGAGATGAAAAATATTCTAAGAAAACACATGCTATTTTGCATACTATAGGTATGCGCATAACGTGCAATTATTGCCAAAAGGTAGAAAGACACAGTGGATATGTCTATATCCCGACTTTCTTCTTCTGCCTCTTCCCTCGCGGTCTTGCGCAGTCTTATCCACCGTATGCAATTAAATTTGACATATCTGGGTAAGAAGCTTTTACCCATCGCTTACTCCGATGCTGATCGATCGCTATTGGCATTCCAACCGTTCAACTATCAACACACATCTCGCAAAAATCAGCATTCCTCCGATCGTTTTCCGCGACACTGCATTCTTATTTAAAAAAAACAAGGCTCAAATGTCATGTTCTTTTTTCGACGTGCCATTGCGACGTCGCCGTTCATGTTCCGTCCGACTAAAGACTCCGTTTATCTCGGCCGTATTTTTAAATAACGGTTTGACAGTGGAATCGCGGAAGAGGACGAATCAAAAGGGAGAAACGCGTTAAACAGAGCATTGTATTCCTGACAAATGCATTCAATTGAAGGTACGTTTTATCTCCGAGAGCGCGGAGAGTTCGTAACGCTTCTAATCGATTTCAAGGTATCTCGGAATAACGAGTGAATGAAAGGAAGAGGGAGACAGCGACCGACATTAAAAGTCGCCGAGTACGACGTGACTGGATAATCTGGTCATGGCATCTTGCCAAATAAACGATTCTCAGCCGTGGTCGGCCAGTGGAATCGTGACTTTTTATTATGCCATGGATCTGTTCTGTATACGCGCCGCCGACGAAAACTTCGAGGAGACAAAAGCGCGAGATTCATTTTCAATTATGCACAAAAATATATATACTGTGCAAATGTACATTTGTTTCTCTTGATTACCAAATTAATATGTGAGTTGTTCATCTGGTAGCATGATTTCACTACCTAATAAAGTATTTGTTATTCACTAATTAACAAGTATAGATTTCTAGGGACGTCTTTGAATATTTATAATGTGAAAGATGTTATTGCAATCTATATAGCGAAATATAACGAAATTTTTAATCGTAAGATTTTACTGCATTAAAACCGGGAGCCAAATGAAGATAATTGTGGACATAAAAGTGGCAATATATTAAAGTTATTAGTTAAACTTACTACTCTCGAAAGAAAATGTTTATATTATGTAATTCTGTTAATTATTAGCAATAAAATATATCGTAATAGTGCTTAATAGTAAACATATATTGCTTGAAAGACGGTCTGTGGTATAATTATATCTTATAATCCGTCTGAGAAATATGGCTAACATAAAAGAAGCTATTAACCTGTCTGTTGGGAATCGTCGAGGAATTAATACATATATATCAATATATATGAACATGTGTGTGTAAACATATATACATATACACATACATTGCTGCCTGTTTATAAATGTCTTACGTTTTACGGTGTTATTGCGACACTATCGGATTTGGAAGTGGACCACCGTGCACATGAAAAGTCACCCGAATCGCGAAGACGTACTTGTATGATCACGGCTGGCCGTTGCGTATCGAGAAAACATCGAAGTCACATTAAGTCGCGTCCAGGACACGCCATTAGCTGAATCTCGAAAGCCTTGTGCGTACGTGGAAAGACTCGCGGGAACAGTGAAGGAGCGTGAGGTCCTTCACACCTACGCTTTATTCTATTGATTATCTATTGAGTATCCGGTGTGTATTGTGCTATTTCTTCCTCACGAGAGATACCGTAAATATTTTCTGTACGTGATTTGCCTCTCTTATGAAGTAACATTAATTCGAAGAGATTTTTCTTAGCGTGTTAAGTACACGGAATTACTTTATCTACATAAAGGGTCTTTATTTGAATATAGTATCTAAGCGAATATATAAGATTAGAAATTCAATCAAGAATGTCAGTTATATTTTTTTCATCATCTAGCTTAAGACAGAGATATTTGGAATTATTGTTTGAATTATTCAACGACATTTTTATTCATGAAGATGTTATCCTTGGTCATTTTAGCATACCTTGTAACGAAATAAGTAAATAATAAGACGCGAGCATATTTTTAACTGTCTGATACATAAATATGTTGTACGACATAAAATAGAAAATAATGGTTTCTCGATTAGAAAGAGCTTCGATCATACTATATTCTACCCTTGTATTATTCATCATACGAGCATATAACTCAAGTTAGAGAATGAAGGATACAAAGTGACCAATATCAAAGGAAACAGCTTGGGAAAGTGCGTTGTGAGTGAGATGGAATCTGGGTCATTGCAGCAATCAAGAAACAAAGGAGGCTTTCCATTATTATAGTAGTATAATTAAATTAAAGAGCGCTTAAATTCTGCTCATACACATTGTAATCCTATCACAGTTTGCTCTTAATCCTATAACCAACCGATAATTCTATCTGAATATATTCGCGTAGATTATAATATACGGTTTAGCTTTATGACGGAGAATTCTATTTGTCAAGTCGCTGAATAATTTAATGATTTTGTGCTAATTGCGGGATTCATATAAATAGATCAAACAGGTAGTCACATCCCAAGGACTTGTTGTAGTACGATAATTGTTTATTTCACTTCGCTATTGGATAGTAACTTGCTCTTTTTTGCAACAATAAGTTGAGACAGTAGCGAATAAATCGATCTAACGAACCGTAAAAGCACCACACTATAATCTTTTCATTCGTAGGAGATTATTAGAGTACAGAGGTAATAGACAATGCTGTAGTTTTCAGAATCTTGTACTCTGAGTTGTCCAGTGAGTCTGAAAAGGGGAACGATATTTATAGATAATTTCCACCACAATTTTTAATAGAATTTCTTATTTTGTTATCTATTTTCATTTCATCGTAATTCTATCTCGTGAAAAATAGATACATATGTAAAATATATATTTAAAAATGTTTTCGTACATATTTCGAAATGTTGTCAATAATGCCAAACGCCGAAAGAGAATTTACGAACTTTACTCATTGTAATACTTATATATTTGTATCATTTTTTTTATAAGTATCTTTTTTCTGGTCTTCTATTATTCTTTATCCACCTATGCAAAGAGTTTAGTTATTACAAAATATATAGTTGAGATCTGGCGTTACTGAGAGAGACAAAGGAAATTCCACATTTCGATTTGATTTTGAGAAAATAAAAGTTAATGTCCAGTTCTTCTCGACCGATATCCTGCGGCGAATTGAAATGGTCGAGCGGAGTCGTGGCAGTTACCGGAGCCAGCGGAGCGTGCATGCGACTTTTCCACAGTCACTTTCATAATACAAGCCACTTCCGAAAGTGAATCAACGTATCCGACGTTAGGAGAAGGTTACGCATAAGCTAATGCAAACTTATTTATAAGGCGAGCAGCACGCTGGAGGAATTTCTTTGTGCACGATTTTCGATATGCGGTTATACAATGGAATTTTTAGAGTCAGTTCGCTGGTACATTGCCACTGGATATTATGCCAGTGAAGGTAATAAAGTCACACGTGCGAAACAACAATGCTAATATTGAGGTTTTATACTGACATAAGTGTCTTTATCGCTATAATTCAACGACGCAGTCAGCCGTAACCAATTTAATTGCAACATTTATTATAGCTTTGATTTATTATTAATAATTGCATTAAATTTTATATAAATTCAAAGATTATAAAGAATTACAAACAATTTTACATATTAAATGAAAATCGATATTAATTGGTCAATAAAAATTCCTTATTGAGACACAACTTATTCGATAAAGAGAATATATCGCTCATTTGCTACAACGACATAACTCAGAAAACAAAATTTTCCAAAAAATAAGTTTGAATGTTTTGAATCATTAAAATTTTTAATATTATACTTTTAAATGCAATTTTGGTGCAATAACTGATTATAGAAGAACAAAAATATCTAGATATACAGGGTGTCCGAAAAATCGCCTACGCCACTTCGGGAGGTGATTCGGGACCCAAAAACAAGCAAAAAAGTTCATACAAACATAGGTCCGGAAATGAGCCGTTTCCGAGTTATAGCCACTTTTATGTTCAAAAATCGTAATTTAGAATCCGCTTGGCATCACTCTTTCTTAATTATTTCTTAAATTAAAAATTTTTATTTTTAAATATTTTTAATTTTTTTAATTTTAATTTTTTTATTTTTTTCCAATTTTTCAATATTTGTAAATACGATTACATTATTTTTAAAAGAAATCAGTTGTTTTCACGGCTACTTGAAATCAGTTGTTTTTACAGCTATTCAAAATCAGTTGTTTTCACGGCTATTCAAAATCAGTTGTTTTCACGGCTATTCAAAATCAGTTGTTTTCACGGCTACTTGAAATCAGTTGTTTTCACGCCTATTCAAAATCAGTAAGTAAATCACGGCTTTTCAATAAGTTTCAAATTATTATTTAACAACACCTTACTTTTAGGTTGTATCTAATCTTTCCGTATTCATCAATGGATCGTTTAAGTTTTAATGAATTAGCTGATATGCATCTTATGTATGGTCTTGCTCAAAGTAATGCTGCCGAGGCAAGAAGATTATACATCCAGTCTTTTCCAAATCGAGATACCGGGAATAGCGTCTTTTCGAAATGTAGACAGGAACTTGAGAGAATTTGGTAATTGTAATTTAAAAAAATTGAAAATAAAAATTTACGATTTTTGAACATAAAAGTGGCTATAACTCGGAAACGGCTCATTTCCGGACCTATGTTTGTATGAACTTTTTTGCTTGTTTTTGGGTCCCGAATCACCTCCCGAAGTGGAGTAGGCGATTTTTCGGACACCCTGTATATTAGCTCTTCATTTAATGTAATGAATTTTCATCCTTCTTTTACAAACAGTTCAAAGATGACAATTTTTGAGTTATGTCATTGTTGTAGCAAATGAGCGAATTATATGTATGTGAAGCAAACATATATGCTAATTGTAAGAGAAATATCGAGAAATTGCTGCTCTTGGTATCATATCGAGAAACAATAAAATGAGATTAAGGTGATCGGCCAATGTTACTACGGTTGCCGGATAATTAGTCAGGCTTTTTAAACAGTAATCCCTTACCAAACATCAAATGGGTTGAAACATAATGAAAAACTACCTTAATGACCTAACTTTCACGCATTAGCACCACATTGCTACAAGGATAATGATAGAACAGTCAACCGTCATGGCCAATAAAATAAATACAACATAAAATGTTGCTTGTGTTTTATCCTACTTTGTTTCTTAGGGAGGGAATTCTATCATTGAACGCCGTAATATTTTACACAGGGATATAAAAATTTGATTCTATCGGATATTGCGCGATTAGCACTTAGATGCAATCCAGTAATTATTTCAAATATTCAAAATTACAATGCTTGGTTATTCTGTTATGCAATCAAGAATCCGGTTTTGAATTGTCGCGAGAAGTACTTCGTAGAGACAATATAGCTTTTTCATTCTCGCACTTTAAACCTGTCACCGATAAAATATTGCTGGATTGTTTGGCGATTTATAACTGCTTGAGAAATTGAACCGAAATAATTTATCATCATTTTACGAATAATATAATTTCTCGTAATAATTCTTTTTGAAAAATTATCTCTTATTTAATAACATTATTGCAGCCAATATTTCTATAGTAATTTTTTTTTTAATAATTTCTTAATATTTTTAAGATTTTTATATTTTTTTATTTTTATATCTTTTTTATGCATGTTACATTACTATATAATATTTATAAACAGTGTTTTGTAGAATTATATTATAGTAATTGACAAAGGGGGAAATTTAAATTTGGTCATAATAATGATGATTGTAGCCTCAATGACAATACCTTGTAATGATCATCGAAGAAAACGGTCAAAGTGATATAACTCTGCGGTGAATCCCGACAATCTTAATCAACGCTTAACGATGTTACGTGATTTGCATTGTTCTCAAGTGTCACGGACACTCATTGCACAACGGCGTTTTGATGAGTGATTGACCTACAGGCACCTTCACCATAGTTTTTATAAACGTCGAAATAAGACACGTATTCAAGCGCATTAGTCGCGGTTGAAGTGCCTACATACAACAATTGCAACACTTTTCACGTTATTGCGTGAGCCACGTAAACTACTTTCGATTCGATTAAAATGTATTCTATAATAGTACCACCACAATCTATCTTCATTTTTGGAAAACAAAAGCTTATACGGTATAATTATATAGTTTAGATAATCATCACATAATTGTATCGTTTAAATAAAAATAATTATTAATTGTCTTGATCTATTTTACTCAGCAGGAGTGCAATTGCTTCTGAATATTAAGATAACATCAATTTTGCAATCTATTTAAAGCATTCCTGTCTCGAGGATAGTTATCAATCGAACTTTATTAATTGGTTATATAATATTTCTAAAAAAAAATGTAAATAGTTTTTCAAATATATGTTTTGAATGTGCGTTACGAGTATATATCAGTAATGAACATTCGAAACTTAAATTAACACGAATCAAGTTTTTACGCTTTTACGTTTCACTAAATTTAGTACGCGTAAATAAATCCAGTTCCAATGGAGTCCGGTAAATCTTGCATAATAACAGGCACGTAACGAGCGTAATACTCACCAACATTTCGATCAAGGACAATTCGACGTATCTCGAAGATCACGTGGATCTTAAGATGCACCGATCGCCACTTTCCCAATTAGTCTGCGTGAGATGACCTTCTCAATGGCGCACCGATTTCGCGATCGTCATTCAAAATTTCACTTTCCTCCCGTTTGGTAAATTCGAAGCGCTCGAGTTACAACGAGATGAGGGTATATGAGCTAACCGTAGATATGCGTAATCTTAGATCGGCATTCGAACAACGTTATTTTGTAATATCGTCCGTGACACAACGCGGGGACGTGAGAGGCACGCTGCGGATGCGCGGAGAGACATGCGGGTTTCGGCCGTAATTCGAAGACTGGTCATCGCGGTGGCGGTGCCACGGTATTCAAAGATCGAAACCGAGTGTCGCCTCCTGCGGGGGCTCGAATGATCCGAGGAAGGCGCGTCCCGCTAGGGACGGGGAAAGACGGGCGAGAGGACTGTCACGGAGAGAGGGGACCGAGGGCCCCCCCGCAATCTTCGTGGAAGAGGCAGAGGCATCCGAACCCCCCGAGTTCGTTGGTAGGGGCTTGGGGAGAGGGCCTCCAGGTGAACCGAGCGAAGGATAGAGAGGGCAAGCGAGAGATGAGGAACAAAAGGGAGAGGAAGACGTCGTCGTCGTCGTCGTCGTCGTCGTCGTCGTCGTCGTCGGGGAGAAGAGAGATAACGCAAGACGCCGCCGCCGCGATCCACACGGTGAATTGTTCGTAAGAAACGCGCATTGTTGTGTGTCAGCGCGCGCGATAGTTATGGGCCCCAGGCAACCTTGTCCCAGTACCGTGCGGCCGTTCGCGCTCATCCAGCGTGCTCCCGCCGCTAACGCGGTGAGCAAGGGGACGGACGGGTGGGCGGACGCGGCGACCGGCGCATATCCGACGAAATACGAGCGTCGATGAGGAACCGTGCGCGGCTCGGCGCCGCCTCGCGTAAAATATAAGACCCGTGCCAGCACGACGAGGAGGAATCGAGGAAGAAATCCTTCCGCGCGCGCGCTTTGCTTTCGCGACCGGAGGATGCGTAGTATCCGCACTATCTGGGTCATGGATGCACCTGAGAAAACAACGCTGTATTTTGGTCAGATCACCCCTCCCCGTGAGCGCACGCACTTCTCCGCTCCCGTCGTTCATTGCCGTTAAAGCGGGACCTCAATTTGTATCGCGCTCGGAAAAATAGCGCGCGATTAATAAGAACGGAGAGATACATAATGTCGAAGTTATCCCACGAAATGCGCATTATAACGAGCTTACGGCTGGGACCACAACGGCTATTGCACTCGGCGATACGCAGATTGCGATGCGAGAGAATTTACGAAAGAGAGCCAAACACAATACGCACATTGAGAGTCTTGGTCCCGGCGTTTTATCTTCCGTGTCTCTTTCATTTCTCTCTCGTGTGTTTTTCCATGCTTCTTTAGACGCTTTGATACGCGAGTCTACACCGGGTATCATTTACATAACGGATGCTTATTAAAATAAATCAAATGACAAGTCAATGCGGCGGTTCTACAACGGAATTATATAAGCGTCTATGGAGAAGCATTTAAAGCCAACGCGATATTTCGATTGGTAAACCGCATTATTTCTATACTTGGACTTTTTTAATGTTCTGACAATGATGAGGGCGCCCTGTTACGTATATGTGCATACTAAGCTATGAAAATAATTCTGTGTACGTTAACTGTACATACAACCGGGAGAGAAAATCATTCATTTTATTTACAATAGTGAAAGCGAATTAAGAAAACTGAAGGAAAACAGCGCAGTTGAATAATTACGCATTGTGCTACATTTACGAAAATTGTTACGAAGAAAAGAGCTTTAAATATTCCACGATGGAAGGAAGAAAGAAGTTCGCACCGGAGATGAGGAGATACGTAAATGAGAGGCACTTTACGAGGTGGTACCGCTAATTAGTTTTAATCACGGCGTTACTCCGATATCTCGAAAATTCCATTCGTACTCTCCTCTCTGTCTTTATTATTCGAACACACTGTAATTACTTCGCTGTATGATTATCATGTACATACAACGGTTGGCATGTAACGTCATGTACGCGATCCGGGCAGCGTGATCATCGATAAGTCGATACCTCCCGTGCGAGCGAATGCGTGATTCGACGATATCCAGTGTTGAATCGTGACGGATTGTGATTATTGCTGAAGAGAACGTCCGAAAAAGCTTCTCTCTTCTTTTTTTTTTTTTAAATACGTAAACGCAACAAGTCGGACATGTGGGTCAGGGCCGGGCAAGAAGTTGTTTTGACGGCCTAGACGAGTTGAAGATGCCTCTATTCCTTTGACGATAAGACACGTGAATTACATCGACTGTGGAAACGGTTTTTGATCGCATACAGGAGACGAAAAGACATTTGAGGTACCCGCGTTACAATCTTCTCCATGTGCCTTTATCGTGGCCTCTATTCGTTTGTCTCTAAGCCTGAATAGTACCACGTGTGAATTCGTCGCGAATACGAACGAACACGTATGACACATACATTATTTGCAATTAATCGAATGGCAGAGCGAATAATTTTCGATTGATTGACGCAAAACTCATCGATTAAGCAGAGATATAGTTAAATGAAATAGCAATTGCATAATAATATTACTAAGTCACTGCAACGTTACTTGTTTTTCTGGCATAATATGTCGAAATATAATACATAAAAAATTATTGTCTTCTCGCAGCTTTTGCGTTACGTTGATAGAAAAATATATATTATATCATAGAGCGTACTTTTATAATTATTAAAAGATTTTTGCGAAATAGAATTGATATCTTTTAATCTTTGACATATTCAATTTCTCTTCTTCAATTAGTTTATCCGTGTTGCATCGAAAGACCATTTAAGAAACTTATTTTAGCTTTAGTATATTAACTTGTTATCGTATATGTATTTACTTGTCGTAATGTGCTAATTGGCAAATTTAGTTAATGTCTTACTATCGTACGTTCGTTGCTGCCATTTGCCAGTCATTGATCATGGGTCAAGAGTTTCTGTTACAAACGTCAATTTTTTGCGCCGTAATTTCGATAAGGAGAATGGCTAGAGATTATCTTCCAAAGTAATTTTTTTTGTATACAGATGCTATTCACTCCATCCAGGTCAATGTCAGCAAGAGCTATTTCAGTGTCGTTTCCGATACGAATCACGAAAGCCCTTTTGTTGAAAAGAACAGAATTGACGGTAATCACTTCGTTTATTACATTTCGAGTAAATTTCTGAGCCCACGCGAATAAAAGGATCATGTTTCTGACAATCATTGTGGCAATGAAGTAAATTATCACAATTGTCCTTTTACGTTGAACGCGGGTTGTGAAATGTGTAAACAAGTTTATATGATTTCTGTTACATTCAAGATATGATTTCTGTTACTTTAAGATATCGATCTGTACTATTATGAAGTCAATTGATACTTGAAGTCAAATGCAATCGATGAATGTGAAGAGTAAGTAGTAGCTCTTTATTTTTCTTATTTGAGTCTATAATCACGTAATACCATCCACTCAAAGTTCCATGAAAGATGTTGAGAAAGTATAATAGCTACCAGAAGTACTTACGTGCGAATGAGATCAAAATTTGAAACAGGTGCATTACAAACGGAAAAAAAAGATTTGATCAGATGTTGTAAAGTTAAATTAATCAATGCAGAATATTTTTATTTTTAATTTTTAATTTATATTTTTAATATTGGTATTTAAAGTATGAATATTAATTAGCATTTACTTGGAACAATTATCTCCGTGAAAAAAAATTTTTTTTTTAAACTTGTATTATTTTATCTGTTTGCTCTTATGCAAATCTATATCTTGTACTGGAACACCACAGAAGAGCAAAGATTTATGCGTATTGATTATTGCATACACAATAATAAATTGAGATTGCACTCAATTACGATTTATCTCTTATTAATCGGGTGGTTCCAATAAATCGCGCTGAAAGGATGCGTCGTTGCTCCAGGCTGGCGAATCATGCACGATTTAAGGCACGATCGTCCGTGCGCCTTTTCTTAATCGGCGAACCGCGAAGACGTCGAGGGAGATGTTTTTATCCGTTCGATCGAGCGTGCGGTGGAGCGAAATCGATTTCGAGCAATCGCGTCCGCCAACCATTAAGCCGTATCTCGTGATCGCTCACCTAACGCGATGTGTGTGTGTGTGTTTGTGTCGAAAAATCCGACGTTAAAGTATCGCTGCGCGCTATTGTTGTATTTGGAGTGCATTTAAGTGCACTTAAGATCACGCGAACGTCTATCGGGGCATCTGGTTTACGAGAAAGTGCTAACAACATATTGCAAAAGAAAAACAACTTTTCTATACGAATCAATTTTGAAATTAAGGCGTGACGAATTTTTGAGGATTTATCTTTGTATGTTACTTTTAGGACATACACCGTTTTCTTAAAAAATGCCAAATAATTAAGATAACAAATTATGTCATGGACGAAGATGCGTCTCGATTAAACGCAAAAGTAGAGAATTATAACATCAGAAAATCTTTATAGCGCAATATGTCGAAGGTCGGGGAATTCATGCGAGCGTTCGGAGTATACTGTCAAGTGCAAGGTTTTTGATATAAGCACGAAGGCAATCAGGGGGTGGGGCAGGGCAGGGCGTCTTGTTGGACATCAGCGGAGAATTGGTACCCCAGGGAGTCCGATTTTGTTCTTTCGTTCTTTCTTCTTTTCTTTTTTTACTCCGTCGCTAATTATTTTGCACGAAATCGCTTGGAAACGAAGAAACTCCTCAGACGCCCGACGACGCTCCCTCTTGATGTTTCGTAACGTTTCGTAATATCAATTACGCGATACCTGTCAAGTTAAACACGCGCATGGTGTGGCGTCGCGTATCGCGTTTCGCGCGCCGTGGCATTATTCTTAAAGTATTTAAGGCTGTGTAATTGAATGAAGTCATGTCGGGGCGAAGGATCGACCGACATGATCGAATTCCAGGGCGTCCCCGGGTTAAAAATTCCGCCCTTTGCGAAACTGTAAAATTACAGCGCGGGTAAACGCCTCTTCTCCCCCGCCTCTACGGTTTCGTTCTTAATTAAGTTGCCCACAGGCTAGGCGAATTCTCCACTCTGTGTGTGTGTGTGTGTGTGTAACACAACAATTTTCATAGCCCCGCCGGCAACGTGTGTTAACATTCTCTTTTACGTAAGGAACATTCTTCACGCCGGATCGAGGTTCGCGTTTGTTCGCGAGAGAAAAAATGGTATAAAAATATGGCAATCCGATATATTTTATAACACTTTGGCATGTTATGTAAAACGGGATTGTTAAACATTGTGATCGAATATCGCGATTATTTATAGCGACTTTTTTTTATCCCGTACAAGTATTTTTTGCGCCGTATATTTTTGCCGGCGAGTATAGTAATGGGGTTGTGCCGATGAGTTATATGCGAGCTCGTAAAAAGACCTCAAAAATATTCGATTGCACCCGAGAAGCCAGTCGTGACATAAGTAGGAAATGTGGGGAGATAAATTAATATAACCGCGCGGCGCGCGCGCGCGTACGTTTGTATCGGCGCGCGTATACGGGGAAGGGGTTAAGTAAGATGTATTTTTAGAATCGACGCATCTCGCAGGCCCGTTTACCGAAGCAGAAGTTGCATCTCGGAGCCGTAAGAATTTGCGAGACGCTGGCGCGCGGCTGTCGCGGCGCCGAAATTCTAAATTAACCGGTTTTGCAATTTTGGCGCCACTCACCTTTGAGAAATCGCGGTCCAATTTCAACGAGTCTGCGCATATAGATATACGTAAAGTTACGTTATGTAGGCATACAAAACGTGTTCCAACACGATGTACCTGTTTCGCGACTTGTTTCATCTCAATTAATTACGTCCCCCGTTACACACTGCGATGTCGATCGGTTTGTTACTTAAATGCGATTGCGTTTCGCGCCACATACTTCGTATATCAATTTAAAACATTCGAAGCATAGACACCAATTTTTATAGATTAATAATTACGCGAATATATTTACTATATCTTGCGTAATTAACGAAATTTATTTTCCCCATTTTGCACTTTGCCTCTTAAAGTTCTATCGAACAGCCTGACATCTCGTAATGCTCGAGACTTTTTTTACGTTAGAACTCGTTCCTTCGCGAGATCGCACCTTCGTGCTAAAACGAAGCCACCGAACGATGAGATAACTTTGCGCGGGAAGAGAGTTAACGACTTCCGCGAGATGCGGCAGAGAATCTGCATCTAGTTGCATCTACGATTATCCGGCCAGGATGTGGCGATCGGTATTTAGGCCTCGCCTGCAGTTACGCAAGTCGCGCGCGACCGTCACGACGATGGATAAAAAACTATTCCGGGGAATGAGGGGAGGGATGGTAGCTAATCGTCATCGAGCTGACATTGAACTCATATTTTCCGTATGCGTCTCGCGTTCTGCCGGACATACGGTCAGGCGGCCTGTGTCTTCTTTTCACCTTCTCGTATTCTATCTCGCTTGCTCGCGCATGTGTCTTTGTCTCGCCTTTTGGTCACGTATGAATGCTCGTCAAAGGCCCAAACGCGTTTGACACGGCTGCTTATACTCACCTACGTGCCCGGTAACGCGTAGAGTCGGGCATCCGCCAATTGCGAAATGCAGGAATAAAAGGGGAGTTTAAATTCTTGTAAGGTCAACAACGACACCCGGGGTTATTCTGGTAATCGCACGCGCAATTAAAGAGCGTGCCCGGCCATGTAAAACCTATGTTCTCATCGCTTGGAAGAACGTGCGAACATTAGCATTTCCGAAATCCTGTTTAACCGGGAGAGGTAAATTCATTAGGTCAAGAAATAAATAGTAACCAAAAACTTGTATAATATTATACGATATGTCTCGATTTCATGTTTTTGTTTAAAGTTTCTTTGAAATTTTTTAATAGTGTGTGTGGTTTATTTAGTCTTCTAGATAATAATAACTTTTTTACACGCTTATATACTGATATATAATATTATTACTTTGAAAACTTTAAATGTATGACCTTGTATACTAAACACGAGACACCTTATTTGTATTGCGAAACAAAATTTCATTTTCGCAATATCTTGATTGCAAATAAAAAGGGTATTATCTCACAGACCTCTTCGTAAGATCATCGCGCTTCTTCAGGGTCATCGCGGTAATTGTCTGCAGCAATTAAAATATGCGCGGGAGGTGAAATTATTGCCCCATGCGTTCTCAACAGTTTTGTCATAAGGACGAACACGCGTAAGATACTGAAAAGAAGCATGAAGCAGCAGGAAGGGAATGACATGCAGAAAGATAGCGATAAGACTTGATTCGATATTTCTTCTCGTGATCGCAGCGTATGGGGAGTAACGAATAAATGCTACTATGGCCAATTATCGTTTTACCGTCTTGCACGCGGTCCTGCAACGCGATTGCGCCGAACCACTTGGCCTATATTGCTTAATGTGAGGTCACGCACAGGCACGAGAGGTCTAGGCGGTAATTGCCGCGGAATTAGAATATACATTTCGCACATCGTATTTAATAACGTTGCGAAGGTGGCCTCGTATAGACGGAAAGCGCTTCGAGAGTAATTCCAAATAATTGGCAATAGAAACGTGATCGTTCCGTTCGATGCAAGCGGTGAGTTCAATCACAAGCGGAAATTCTGTTTGTATTGCGCGTTATTTTGAAAGTACCCGTCTAATTTAATCGTAATTGCAAACGTACGCGTGCCACATTTATAGCCTTAAATGTCAGTTTACAGCCGGGCCTTCGTGTATATCCTTTTGTAGCTTGTAAAATAAAATATACGCTTCTGATTTTCTTTTTATAAAGCGGAACGGCGAGAAAGACTTGCAGAGATTTCAATTATTTTATAACTCGCCCTTCGGTCTCTCCCTCTTTTGATACGTTTGTCAGTTATGAAACTGCAGAAATTGCAATGCCTGCGCGCAATACGCCGGGGTCATCGCGGCAATTACTATGCAGTTAGAGAATGTGCGGCTGACGATCGACGACGTTTGCGCGCCTTGCCAAGAACCGGTAATTTTGCAACATTGTTGCCCGATTCGCGAGAAAAATGTAATAAAGCCCCGCTTTTAAGACGGACGAGCGTAATTGTGGCCGAAAAACGGCCGTGCATGCGTCCCCGCGTCAGCCGATCCGCAATTTCTCTTCATATTTCGAGCAGCGGCAGAATTGTCGCGTTACGAAAGATTCCCGCACTACTTAGCGACTTTGTATTCTTGTTTCTTGCGGTAACGAGATGTCCTTAACCAAATAATAGCCTTCATTAGCGCGTGTCTGGCCTCGTAAAATTTTAAAATTTAATGAAATGCAAGATGCCTGATTATCAGAAACTCGAAGAAGCTCGAAAACCGATAAGTTTATATAATTATATTATTGTTAACAATACAAATATTCTGGTCTTTGTTATATTGCGTTTATATTGCTCCTTTGAGAGATCGCAATAGTTGATAAAGAATCGCCGAAATCAAAGGAGATAATCCGTCTCGCAATTACATCGCAGCAGTTACGAATTGCGCCTAGCCTTCCAAGTTAATCAAGGCTTAATTAAGTGAGAGCCAGTTATTACTAACGATCATAATTGTAGGAGCAGCAATGTAATGCAATAGCTACAAGATACAATTATTTTCCGTCACCTTTCTATAAATTACCAACTTGAAATCTTATCTGTTATCGGTCTCGTTCCATTTCAAAGGAAATATGAAACACTTTAATAATTCATGAAGCTCAAGAACCATGAGTTGAGTTGCGATTTTGCGAGATGTGATTCTAAATCTTACCTGCAAAAAAATACAGCCAGCGATTCATGATTCAAGTCAGTATAAGAATGCTAAGAAAACAATTATAAAATGAAGTTAATTTTTCTTTTGAGGAGAGACATTTTTACGAAAGGTAAAAAATAGATAGGATAGCGCCAGTCATTGGAAATGTTATCCATTTAAATCGTGCATTGTCACCTGGAGCGTGATGTGGTATAACATTTATTTGTTTCAAGCCGATCTAATCAAACCATCATTAATTACGCATTAATGGCACTGATTGATGCATTCGCGCGGAAGAAGGAACATAGATTGGACAGCGTGTCGTACGATTTGTTACGGTGTCAGTTCGGGCGCGCGCAGCCTTGTAACATAAATACGCAAATAATCCGATAAATCTCGATATGGACTTCTGCTCATCCTTTGGAGTCCTTGACACCGACGTAGTGTCACCGACTGCGTGCGCGAGAATCGCCGCGGTGGAAAATGAGAGTCGGCTGTCAGCCGACCGTTCGCCGTCCGTCGTGGAAGCGACCCGGATCAACCTCGCGTCGTTTCCCAATACGCGTATAGTCTCCTCTACAGCGATCCACCGCGCGCGCGTCACTCCTCTCAATGACGTGTAGTCCCCCTAGAAAAGACGTTAATGATCCTTAGAAGTTATCGACCGCGAGAGGTTCCGCTCGGCTACCTTGACGAGCGTGGAAGACACTCTTTCTCAACAATCTCGAGAATTTCTGATTTGTACGGCAGAGTTTCTTATTTCGCCGCGCGTTCGACGTTCCTGGATTTTTCCTGGAGCGACGAATGATATCATGGGGTAACGATGCGCGAAGTTTGACGGTGACGTCTTGATCTTGAAACGGGCATTATGCAGACGGATGCGCAAACTGTACAATAATGTATTACATTTGCGACGCGGCTGTAATTTTCCCGCCATTCAGCATGAACAAAGAAATTGTAACGATTAACGTTGAGTAACGTTCGACTGATGCGTGAAAGGTGCTCGCTGACCCAGATTAATAATCGCGATCCGAGCGATTTTCAACTAGCGGCTTAGTCGCGCCGATGTTTTCGCTCCTTCGCACTGACGTTTTCGCTCCTTTGGAAGTGTCGGCTTGCTCTCTGATGCAGCAACCGATGAAATTAATTTGCTCGACGATCACGATGTCTATCGTGAGAAATCAATAAAAGGTTTCTTTTTTATTATCGCGAGAATATATACGCCGATTATGGAAAATTAAAGCGGATTAAAATTATCTGTATGGTCATTCTTAATTAAAATAATTCACGAAATTAATGACGGTCAGCGATAATTATCAAGCGCGTTATAATAATCAGTTTTATTTCCCAATCCGAGTGTGCTTCAGCAACCGGCAATTAATCTCCCCCCCCCCCCCGTTTACTATAGCGTGTTCTCAATCGCGGGGGACAAGGAGAGATCGTTACCGAGTGACAGTTTGCTAGTAATTAGTGGTATACACGCGTCATATCGATGATATATGATAAGCATGAAAGTAAAAAGAGAGAAGATGATGATGATAATGTTTATGAAAGAAAGACGTTGATAGCGAAAAATTCATATAATCCGCCAATTCCATCTGCTTGCGGAATACGGAATAATCGCAGAAGACAAACAGATAGTCACGCGTAACACGTCACGGGATAATGGCCCTACCTAAGGGAAGGTAATTATCAGCAACATGAAATTGCTTTTAAGTAAGTACGATGCAGAAGCGAATATATGTATGCGAGCTGCGGTTATTTGTCGTACTAATAGTTACGCAAGGGCGGATATCGTTATACGAAAGTAAAATACTTGTGTGCCTCATAAAAATTTACGATCATCCCCTAACAGGTGGCATTCCGAGGATATTGCTCGACGGGTTACGATGCGTCACGGTAATAGATGTTGTCGTTCCCGATGGGCACGAGGATCATTAGTTATGCGTTTAACTACCGAGCGGCCAATCGGCGAGATATTTTGCTGTATCGCTTCGAAAACAGGATATAATGACGCACTTAAACGTAATCGAACGCTCGTGACGATCCCGTTCGCGTACGTACATTTTTGTGCGCAAGCATGTCAAGGAGATATTTACAAAATGTGCGCGAGGCGTTGTGGCATTTAACGCCTTTGAGAAACGAGTTCTACACCTCAATATTTTGTTAAAATCGCGATACCGAATAATGTAAAATTGCAATATGACACACAGATCGATACCAAGTCCGTTAATTAGCATTACTGAACAATATTCACGGCATATTCGGTGAGGTGTACATTTCATCTCGTCGTATTTCAGATATGCTAATGTTTTCTCGAGTGCGTCATAAGCCCTAGAAGATAATTTGTAAGATGTAAGACCAAGAGCGCGATATAAATATAAAATACCATTCGATCGTGGGCATCATTTGTTTTCCTAAATTTCCAACGGTATTTAAGAATTTAGGAATTTTATCTTAATTTTTATCGGAAATGAAGTTTTTACGTGCGCGAGATTACTGGTAAATTGATAATCGACGCCTGTATCTTTTCTCAATTGAAATTCGAGTTATTTAGCAAGGCGCGTGTAAAGAATGGGTTAATTGACGCATTATAGATCTATAAAGTGAAGATTTCCGTACAAGAACAATTGTATTTCAAATTTATTTACCATTGTTTATATATATGCTAAGAAATACAGGAAGAAGAAAAACTCGCGACATCAAAGAAATCGAAGAATGAGAAATGATACAATTATTATACTATTACATATTTGTTTTTTACATATATTTAGTTATAGATACACATATATATATATATATATATATATATTACATATATTAGAATTTAATTACCACTGATTTTTGCTAGATAAAACAAGTTATTAAGGACATGGTTACTAAATGCTTCTATATTAAACTATGATTGGGTAATGTACCTTTGAAAATAACCGGAAACGTCGGTTTGCTGATAATAATCTAAAATTTTCATCACTGCTAAACCTTTTATAGTCGTATTTTTTCATATCCGCTTTTTAAGTCAGCGGAGCTGGATAAGCGTGGAACAGGACCAGGTGAAAAAATGCGCCCGATGAAAAAATGCGTAATTTTTATAAGAAGTCAACGATAGGTACTCGTTCGCTTTGAGAACAATGATCATCGGCAGCGCAGTTTGCGCAAGCATAGTTAACGGGGTTGCAATCGCTCGCACAGTTTTGCGTAGTTTATGGCAGACTGTGGGTGGTCCTTTAACAAAGGACCGGAAAAGGTATTCTTCACGATTCTACGCGCCGATAACTCGAATATTCTCGCGAGCTCGTTCCTATCCATGCTACCGTGATATTTCTTTATGTACCACAGCGCGTACTTGCGTTTTTACCCTCTCATATATAATACAATATCAAACGATGAGATGAAGTACAATTATAACAAACTATGTTAAAGTCATCAAATTTAAATGATATCTACTTATTAAACATTTTAAGACTAATATTTAGTTTACCGATTAATAATTAACAACTTAATTAATTGCACGAGAGATGCACTCGCAAGTACAATACCAAGTCTGATAAAATCATAGCTTTCATTATACATATATTACGTAAGTAGAAACGTAAAGACTAGCAGAATCACTAACATTTTTAACTGAAGCGCCGCAAGATCGATGCTTCACATCGATTGCTTAAGCGACACGAGAGATTCGCGCCGATCGCGTCAAGAGGGCTGCTATACACACGTTTCACTTCCCTTTTTGACTTAGCGCGTCTCTCGAAGCGCCCTATCTCCTTCTTGGTCCTTCTCCATCTCTCGATTTCACTTTTGGCGGTCGCGGCACACCAGTCCTTTTCTCCCCCCGCGCGCGCGCGTATCCCCTTTTCTCCTTTCCCGGTCTCTCCTTCTCTCGGTAATTGCGTAAGCGGCGCATATGCGCACCGATAGCGCGCAATGACGATCTACTGCGCGCCCGGACCGCACGCGCGCCTCCGGATGAAAAGGACCATTACACCGGGGCGCAATTTGCAAAACGTGCATTCGCCGCAAATCCGCGAAAGTAGAGCGATTGTTGTTACCGTCCGTCTAGCGGCGATGCAATTTTCCATGTGCACGCATTATTCGCCTATCCACAGGATTACCCGTGCACCGATATTTATCGCTCAAACGACGAAAAACTTCATCTCCCTTTCGTGAGAGAACCTTAACGTATACCAATCAACTCGACCTCGCGTATTAACGTCATATTGCGTTATTTATACGGATTTCATTGCGCAACAGTTACGAGCACTGAAGATAACACTTGTTCCGTCTTGTTCGTATATTTCTTCACGCATGGCACTTGAAATCTTCATAGCGCGTTACTATAATGAACAGGAGCAACAGTTTCGTAAGGCAAGCTTCTCGCATAAATATTGGTAAAAAGTTTGACGGGAGCATCTGCTATCCGAATCATACGTGATTATCGCCTCAAGGCGGTGAGGGCTTAAGTGAATTACGAGCTAAGCACGCGTAATTGATACGCGGGATAAAGTCATCGCGCGTCTAAAACGAACAATTTGGTCAGTGGCCATCTATGGTTCGGTATGTTCGCGCAAAATTATCTGAGATTACAACATTTGCGCTTTCTCAAACTGGAGTAGAGACCACGGTCTTATTATTTCCTGAGTTCCTTATGCACACAGGACAGAGTGCTTATTTGCGTACTTTTGCTGGCTTTTGTTGCCCCCTCGCGATCACGTATGAAGCATTATCTGCCCGATAATGTAACTGATCTGTCGTAACTCACTGAATTTCTGTTTGCGTCAATAATTTGATTTGATCGTGAAATTAAGAAGAGGCCCACGTCTGTCGAAAGTTACTCTTGTCCGTCCGCACTTCGTCAAGGATGATGTCGACCAGCAGTGGGGATCGTTAAGTGACGACGTGTTTAATCGTTTGTTTTAAATACGATTTCATCTATGCCAATATAGAATTTCAGGCTATAATTAACATATTGCCATTAAATACGGTAGTTCGAAGAGTTAATTAGTAAAAATCGTTTGATTCTTTCCATTTAAAGAAACGATACGTATGACCGTGAACATATCGCCATAAAATATTTCTTAATTCAGAGATAAACAGTCGTCGATGTTCGATTTCGTAAAGTAGGAAACATCCGATATGCGACGATCGCGGGGGTACCATCATCGTGAGACACGCAACATTATCTACGTCTTCCCATCGTCGTCGTCGTCTTATTTTTTTATTTTCTCTGACATAAGATCACTATTTACGCCACTGACATCGGTGGTGGTGATGCCGATGGCGAATCGAGGTGGGGAATCGCGAGGACGCGAAAAGCGCGAGGAGCAGTCACGACGGGGGGAGAGGTGATGGTGGTGGAGAGGAGGCCGCGGGAGTGAGAAACGGACGAGAGGCAAGGCCGTTCTTTGACCCGAAACGTGGTCAGCTCGGCGCCAATTTTTCGGGAGGAACCGGTCCTCACCCGGCCCCCTGGAATTCTGATCGGCGCGACGCACACACCGTTGCCGGACCACGATTTCGCCGAGAGGACCGAGGGCGACACGTTGTTGGTACCATCATGGTATAGCGGGGCCGCACCTGTGCCTCTCCCCGTCGTCGACAACGCATCGCGCCTGGGTGTCGCGACGAAGCCCCGAACGATTAATATCGAAAGGATCCTACCTCGCGAGCCTCGTCAATCAGCGATTATCAAGGATCGCGTAGAAAACAAGGAGAGAGAGGTCAGCATATCTCTCACGGACTGTTTAACAACGTTGCTTGAGCGCGATATTTGCGTGTCGTGAGAAAGCGCGTGTCTAGATAATTTATTTTTTTTTTATTATAAATCTTTATGCGTCATGGGATATTTCCAGGGTGATTTACGAGAATTAAGATTTTAAATTAATCAAAACGATAATAAAATGGAGATAAATGCATTATCTCAAGCGATATTTCTTTCCAACAATAAACTATGCATGATATCGCATACTACGATAATAACGCATACATGGCACATATACCTGCGTATGTATATAACTGCAATAAGATAGTTATTGCTTAATATTATTCGGATATATAAGTATCTAATATCTAATCTCAACAAATATCCCTGGCGATACCTTGTTCTTTACGATTTCGCGTGGATATAAATTGCGCGTTACATCCGCTCGTTTTACGGAGGTAAATATATTAATGATTGAAGTAAAGTAACGCTCTCGACCTACATTAGCCCGATTCCAGATTGTGGTGTGAAGAAATATTTACCTACGGCCTCCCCGCCTCTCCGGTTTACTCCTCACCGCGACCTGAATTCCGCATCTACCGGCTGTAACAATTTTTGCCTTAACGCCCCTGACGCCGATACACTCTTGCTTCGGGAAGCGCATCCATTGTCGGCGCTTATTATCGCGACGGCAACTTCTCCATTTTAATCTCGGCAAGCGGCATGTCTTTTGCAACATCTTTTCATATACGTATAAATTATCCGTCGTGTTTTCGCGCGTATTAACGTGTTATTGCGCACCCTGCGCAAGTCTCGTCCCTTTCCCCGCCCCTAGGCCGTTGATCGTTGCGAATTGCAACGAACAAAATCAGCATCGAGAATCCTAATCCTTTCCTCAAGCCGGATGCACGTTCGCACAGGCGCTGATTTATCTGTGCCTCGCATCTCCCTCGCCTCCTCTCTCGATCTGCATCTCTCCTCCATTCGGGTCCGTTTCTTCTCGTGGCACGGAACGATGCACACGTGCACGTGCTTTCGTAGAAATACACCTGTACACTCACGCACCTGAGCGCACTCGGTGAGAGAAGCTCATCGATCTTCTCGCATCCTTTCGATCGCGTTGTGGCTGCTACTCCTTGGCTCCGGTTTATCGTAATCGTGAATATAAAACTACTGATATATTGGCATGCTGAATAAATATACCACATACGTAATATCTCTACATAAATATAATTTGTATATAATATTATTGTATATACATTTGTGTACATTGTATATATATATTACTTTTACAATTACAAAAAAAAATGATATCTCTTTAAATTACAGCGCCAATTACAGAGAAAACATATATATTACCTAAAAAAATAATTGTTGCATTACTTTGAAAAATCTTTACATTGTGTCAATTAGAAAAAGAGCGTATGATAACAATTTTATAAGATTAAAAAATTTTATTTAAATTTAACAAGGGAATACAAGATATTTAAATACAAAGTTTACATGTGTATTTTTTAGTGGTCACAAAGAATTACAGAGGTAACAATACAAAATAAAAATATTTTTTTAAAATACATAAATTTTTCTTGTAAAAAAACTTGGCGCTGCTAGACCTCGAAATTTTAAATAAATAAGGGCCGTATATACTAATGTATATATACATTATATATAGGGCTAAAGGTGTTACAGACTATTATTTCTAAAACTAAGCGAAATATGAAATTTTTGTTCCTTATCAACCGTTTGGTATCGAAAGTAACATCATATGATAAAGTTATTTTTTTTTTCTAATCGTAAGTGCAGTCGTTAAGACTCACAAAACCTTCATATTTTGCTTAATTTGGAAATAATAGTCTGTAACATCTTTAGTTTTACACCCTGTATATATCACAACCGTCGTAAAATATTCCAACTTTTCTTATTTCCTATTTTCTTTATAAACAGTTACAAATGTGTTTTTTAACGGTGTGACTCTGTCTCTGAAATAAAATGTTGCGCTAGTTTTGCTCTATAAATATGTGTTAACTATTAAATGATTATTGATTATTACAGGAGTATATTGCTAATGTAATTAAGCTACCGTTTGGTTATATATTTATCTAAAGCATCTACCGGAAGTCATAAATTATACTTTTATCTGGTACTGCACCGCTTTATGTCTCATCGTTAAAAGACCGATTAGCGATAACAGTGTTTAGTTTTGCATTAAATGAAAAACGTGCATTAAATGAAACGGCTGTCACAGGATAATTATATCCTCTGCCGTACCAGGCTGCAACTGATTATGAAAAGCGCGAGACGGCACTTGTATGGATAATTGCTAATTTAAATACCAGATTTTGTACCGTTAATAACGACGTGCGAAACATCTTGCATTAATCGCGATCGACACATGTTACTTACAGAATACGATATTATTACGTGACAATATGACGAAAATTTTTCTGCGTGAACTGAAAACAGATATTTAGAAAACTTCGAATTTAATATGATTAAACATACTGGAGTAAAATTTCATGGATTGATAATGCAGACTGATTTAAACGACGCGTGCTTATTCCCCAGTCTTCTATCGCACCATGTTCGTCAGACAAGTTCCTCTTTTATCTGCCTGTTATCATCGCTATGAATATTTAATGCCAACGTTAAAGATTCACGTAGAATCAATTACTGCATGCACACGTTATTACTTTACTTCACTCGTTTACTTGACGCTAGAATGAGCATTTATGAATCAATCTTTATTCACGCTAATAGGTATAAATGGAATCCGTCAATACAAATGGCCATCTTTATATAAGTTATTCTTGTGTCTCGTCTTTTCTTTAATATTCCACTACCGCTTCGTAATATTTTTTATCGCTCGAATCACGGCAATTTGTTACGATTTATATCCTTTCCGATAGCTTCACTGATATATATTCAATATTATCTATTTTTTTTCAATGCGCTTTTACGATATAAATTTGAAAATACAATGACTATACAAAGTAGCAAAAATGTGTCCTTTTTCCTAATGATACCGTAATCGGCGTAACCCATTAAATTTTTGTACTCTTTTTTTTTATTTTAATTATTACATTGTCTTTGTCAGAAGCTAGAGTGAAAGCAAAAGAAGAGAACGAAGGGTTAGTTCTTTAATTAAAAAAAGGTGGGATATACAAAACAAACTAAAATATAATAAAAGTGAATAAGTATTCTTGATCTTCGCCCTGAAGAGTGGCTGCAACGTTTGCCTAACGTTTTACCAAACTAGGTTTTTTATACTTATTAAAGTAGAATGTCAACCTTGTTCACGCATATTTTCGCTTGCGTTTCGCATCGTCCTTGGTGTCTTGAGGAGATGTCTTATTCATTAGTCGAGTCTCTATGATTGTCTGCCACTTGATTAATTTTATTTTGTCGCCGATGTACTACTGGGAATTCACAAATGGAAAAAAGTCTTAGTCGCGTACTCATATATCGTGACATCGAATCGCGATTATAAATTTTGATCTCGTCGCGAGATCTCGCGCGTCGAAAAGAGATGCGTTATGCGTTATTCGACACCGTGAGTAACGAGCGAACTATTCGGTTGCGCAAACGAATTAAACGTAGCCGATTCTTTAGTATCAAGGATTTCGACGAAGCGCCAAATAAATCGGTTATCCACGAACGAGGCGCCAAGCGGTCGTAACAACCTTCGAAGTCACGCTCGTTCGTTCGCAGCGACAAATCGAATGCCGAGATCCTGAACGTAGCTTTGCCGCTACTTCGAGACTATTGAATCTGTATAATGTGCAATTTCCATGCCATTTCTAAAGCTTATGTACGTTTAAAAAAATGTACGAGATCTCGACGCGATGGTAAGAACGAGTTTCGCAAGTCTTTGCAGTCACAAACAGCATCAATACGACACGTCTGTTTTATACGGGTGCCAGGTTAAAATAAGAACAGCGATGAAATGCGTGAACAATGAACTAACGATATTTTTTGTAATGTTTTTAAAATTTGTATCTTAGACCGGTATTCATAATCAGATCTTATATTTAGGATCGTCTTAAGCACTACCGCTTCGTAATATTTTGTATCGCTCGAATCACAGTCTTAAGATGTTATAAGCCAATCACAGAGCCGTATTAGCATCTTAAGACATTACTTAAGACGGTCTTGAAATAAGAATCAACTATGAATACCGGCCTTAATACGATTTTTTATAGGCGTTCAGAATAAAATAATTTTACGAGAGCAAATACGAAAGAAATCGTATTTTAATCTTTATTACGTGCAATCAGAGATCAATTCTTTACTCGGCAAAAACTCCAGGGAACAAGCTGTGTCAATACAGCTGTGGTTACCAATCATAATACACGTAAGAACAGCTGATCTTTGCACATTCATTTTTAAATTATAAAAAGCTAACCGCGTTTATATAGCATATGTGATTTGACGGCAACGTTAAATTCGATCGTAGCAAAAACCGATGTATTGGGATAGGAAAACAATATTGCTTTAGAGCATTGTTTGTGAAAACATGGCCAAATAAGCTTAAAGAAGAAACGCAGTATCATTGCGATTGCGAAAAACAAATAATAGCGTAAATTTTTAATTATAACACTAACTTATGAACTTTATACTACTACATTGACTTTATAGCGAGGATTCCACAAATGTCTCGAAGATTATTAAAGCGTATACATTACAGTCTACTTAGGGTAGACCTCGGCGAAGTGAGCAGCCTTACCGCCGTTTTCTTCCTCGCCTTCTCGCGGTGCCGCTTTTATAATGATATTCCATTTTGTTAACGTCGGGCGCAAAGTCGGTAGCCATGATCCGTTTCCACGCACCGGTGCACCCGGCTCCGCCGCCACGTCGTCATTCTGAAAATCCAAGAACGAGCGACTACGAGATGAGTCGGATAATCGCGATGTGGTATACGAGCCGCTATATTCTCCTTGTTGGGAAACCGACGTATCGTAAAAATATTATAAGTAAAAATACACGAAATAAATACATAATCTTAATTGATAGCCCAAATGCTAATTACGGAACTCGAAAGATCGTGACGGGTTACGCGGCCGCGAGTTGCGCGAAGCTGCGAGCCGTGGAGCGCGAAAATTACGTAAACGCGTGAGACCTTACCTTGTCACCTGAGTAACGTGGATCGATAAATTTCGAGAGAAGGTTCAAGATAATGCAGCGGGATTTGCACGCGTAATAAACTTAAGCAGCTTGAATTGTTTACCCGTCACAAATTGGAATTGAAATACAGAGACGTACGTCTGACGCGCGTAGAAACCACTCCGTCGCGACAGAGTAATATGAATATGTTAATGAATTTTGCTATTCACTTTATAATTTACATCAGGATGAAGGTCCAAACGGATATACGACGACTGTCCGCGATAAGCTAATTAAATTAGAAATTCAAGATCATAACATGTTTCTAATAGTTGGCATACGTTTACGCGGTATTAAGTTTTAATGAATGTGAAATTACTGACTATTATTGGCTCTCATTCACTTGACGTTGACTCAGATGACTCGTGCAAATGTATGACTCGATAGAAAAGCGATTGTTCGACACTCTAGATTCGCATAAAGCGGACATTCACGTTCGTGATCGATCTACTCTTGACCCTTTCGAACTGGCAATGACCCAAAGCCAAGATCTGGTCCGCGTATGCCTGCCATCAATTAAAGCGGGCACTCTTCGCGGTTAACGAGGTGTGTCCCAGGAATGTCGAACCTTTGCCATTTCGCTTCATGAATCGTTACAATGCACCTTTCAACCTCCAGTTCGCGCTCGAAAGATTCGAGTACCCCCGCGAACCCTCCAAACGTTCAAGGTCTTCTTCTGAGGTCATTTAAATCAAAATAAAATTACGATGTTTTTGTTTCCGAAATCCGAGGTCACGAACTGTGATTCGGATCACAATGATCTGCAACGAGATCGTAATCATAGAAGGACAAAAAACGCGCCCGTGCAGAACGAGCTGGGAACAATTCTCACCCTCTCCGCCATTCTAGCCATTCTCTCTTTATTTGGACATATCAACTAGACCATGAGAGTCTGCTGAGTTTTTACGTGTCATTATTTTAAGATACGTGAAAATAAATCGATTCAAATTCATTGCATTGATTAAAAGATAGGAAAGGATTATAAGAATATAAAAAAATAATATATAAATATATATTATTCTTTTAATGAAATTATTAAAACAGTCAAAAAGATTGTAATTTTTTATTACATCTATAACGATGCATTTTTTTGAAATAAATTGAGATTTTATGACTTTTGTTGTATAACATATAGACGAGTGATTAATTAATTTTTCCTCTTTATCTTTTTTTCCAGACAAATTTTTTCCACACGAATACACATATATTTATATAATAGAAATTAATTCTCTTTCTCGTTGTTATAATACCATGAATAAATTTCGACGAGCTTTCTTTTCATGCGAGTTTCGTAGGCGCCACATGTGAACAGACGCGTTTGAGGGAACATATCAATATAAAAGTTACGCTTTTTACAGATTCGAGTGCCGCTAAAGGTAAACTTTTCGGTTAGACCGAGAGACGTGGTCGTGTCGATCGCAAAGAAACACCTGAGCTGCGGACTGAAAGGCCATCCGCCAATTCTTGCTGGGGATTTTCCGCACGAGGTCAAGCTCGAGGAATCTACTTGGGTAATTGAGGACGGAAAACTACTGTTAATTAATCTGGAAAAGGTGAGTCGTGGGCACATAATAGGTGCGGTAGCGTCCGCACACGTGTGGCATTTTTTTGCGGCCTCGCCGATCCTCGGCCTTGCCGGAACGGTGATTCTAAGATCCGCCCAGTTGCAAAGATTTAAGATACGCATGACCGATCGACAACGAATCTGGCAGATCAACATGTCTTTCGATATATACGAACCGTAGCATTTAATTAAGCACTTATCCAATTAATTCTTTCGTGTCTGATTATTATGTAAACATTTCGTAAGTTTGCTTGTCGTTATCCAGAACTTGATCTCATGAAACAGTATATTATTTTGGGAAGTACGTATGTCGATGTCGATCGTGGATGATGGAGACGAGTATATGGTTGGATGTGTGGAGTATGAGTCCCCAAAATTACCATGCGACTCTTTGCGGGTCGCGATGGTGAGACTTCACATGTATATGCCCGCCCAGCTCTTGTCGTCCGATGAGATCGTCGGAACGTCGATCGGAGCGATGAATATTGTTGCCGAATTTGTTTATATCTTTCGGTCGGCGCGGTCGATCGCTCGCAAGAAAACACGGTTAATTAGTGTGGTGCCATTTTGATAGGGGCACACGCGGCCACCACATTATAATTGAACTGCGGCATACATTATGAGAGAGAGAGAGATGGAAGTCATCTTCAATAATCCAATTTTAATAGTGTAAATAAAAGATGAAAATGTCGATATACGCGTTAAAAATCAAGATACCGTTAATGATATAATTATTATATTATATTATATATAATTATTATATTATATTATATATATATATATATATATATATATATATATATATATATATATATTATATATGTACATTGATTAGTTTTATTAATCTGTGTACCTAATAATTGTAGTATTTTTTATCATCGGCAATGAAACTAACGTTAACCGATTGCAGGTGAATAAGATGCAGTGGTGGGCACATGTTGTAACAAGCGAGCCAGAAATTAGCACGAAGAAAGTGAATCCCGAACCTAGTAAACTCTCTGATCTCGATGGAGAGACGAGAGGTCTCGTGGAGAAAATGATGTACGATCAGAGGCAGAAGGAACTAGGACTTCCGACGTCCGATGAACAGAAGAAGCAGGACGTCATCAAAAAGTAAGAAAATATCTTGTCTTATCATGATATATCATACATAATGTCCACATATTGATCTAATTGTTGAATCACTGAATTTTTCTAGGTTCATGGAACAACATCCCGAGATGGATTTTTCGAAATGTAAATTCAATTAAAATAATTCGATAATACGCTTAATGATATTCCGGTACTATACATTGATACTTTTAAGATACATCTCGCTTTTCATTATCATAATATAATGTGTGATCGACGTTCCCGTATCGTTGAAGAGGAAAGTCCATGCGATTGCAAAGATGGCAGCACAGTGTTAGACTACAATGCCATATACAGAGTTCTGCTAACGCAATCGAAATGGTGTTTTCGATTAATCTCTTATTTTCTTCGCCTCTTTTTACCTTTTCCTTGCTTTTCTTTACACTTTTAAAGAAATCACATAGATGCATCGCACAGTTATAAAGGTTTAATTTTTGTATTGCGCTTTTCTTATCTATCGAGCTCATTCAGTGGAAAAAAGATAGATTAGAAATGTATGAAAGAAATGCAACTTTGAGAATAAAAATCGTATAACTGTTTTTTTTTATCAATATATCATTTTAATATGTAATCATCAATATGTGGTCCAAAGGTAAGTAAACAGATCTTCGGTGTGCTATGTCAGATAATCTTGACGTTGGCAATCACTTTAAAGAGAGAATGTCTAATTGACTATGTGACTACCAAGGCAAGTTTACCTTGCGTCACCGCAAGCTAAATAAAGAAAAATATAAAAACGTGTAATCGACTGCGATAATTTCTGCGAAAATTATATTTCTTCCCTGATTTCTTATATAAAACGATACAAACATATTTTTGAAGAAAGTGAAATGTGCGATTTAATAACAGGTTGCGACATTATTATAACTTTACATTTAGTGCTTTCAAATGTATAGCTCTGGATTTTTTATCTTATTGATATACAACTTGAAATTTGTATCTCGATTGCCTACATATTTTTCACTTTTATGCTCGTTTATCCGTGAACACTAATTACAGTTATAATACAGTTATACATATAATACGCGCTGTGTTTCCTAAGTGTAATCGTCCGTCTGCTTCATCACCTTCGTAATCCAACGCACGTAATTAGATAGTCTGGCGTATATACCGAATTTCCCGCGTTTGCCACAACCTTCGCCGAAACTAGTGATACCAAAAATTGTCCACGGATGATCGGGTTTCCGAGGATCTCTACAGAGCAGAGGTCCCCCGCTGTCACCCGCGCAAGAATCCATCTTACCGCGGCGATAACCCGCGCAGAACATATTGTCCGTGATTCTGTAATCCACATAGACCTCTCGGCAGGTTTCGGTGGACACTATTGGAACCTAGAATTCAATTTGACATTTGTATTACATTATTACATTATTAAGTAATCAAATTTTTTTAAATTGAAACTGCATACTTTAACTTCGTGCAGGACATCCGTTCCGAAATCATCCGTCACGCTGGACTTGCCCCAGCCGATAATGGTGCACAACTGGTTCGTAGGTAAGGGCTGCTTTGGCGCGGGCAGACATGCGATTCCCCTCGAAGGAGACGGGGTCAAGGTAACTGGTAAACGAAGTAGAGCCACATCGTTATCAACGGTATCGGCGTCGTACTCCGGGTGGATGGTCACCGAGTCCACCTACACGGTCATAGAATTAATCAGCGGCGACATGAAATCGTCGATCTTAGCTCCTGAGTACGCGACACATACCCTAAGCTCTAATTCCGTGCCTTCTTTCACCGTTAAATCGTGCTCTCCAATGCGAACGTAGAGGCGTTTTCTAATGCAATGCGCGGCAGTCAATACCCACCTCGGGGATACCAATGTCCCACCGCAAAAAGCTTCCTGGAAAAAGAAAAGCAATTAATTTTGGTCCAGACGATATAAACCCGTTTTCTTTTCCCCGACAATTTGTAGGCATTTTTCGGAGACTTCTATTATTTGTTGTTTGTAACAATATGATATTTATCGTCACGAGCATACCCGAAATCGATTTAACACGGCCACTTGCCACGGCCAGCTCCCAGGTGCGGCCGGACGACCGCCGATGATTCGCGTGAAATATGATAATCTGGATCCTTTATGGGTGTTCGCCACTCCGCATTTCCAAACGTTCGAATTTTTCTCCGGTGCGAAGCTATCCACGGTGTTAGGATTGAGTTCGAACTCGTCCAATACCAAGTCTAGAAGATAGTAACTACTTATTTTTTGTTATTAGTATTCAATATCCATCGTTGTCGGAGTATATTTACCATCGCCGTCTTCTTCGTGGCTACCACGGATCTTCCGATGGATCCATCTTTGGCAGAAGCTACCTTCGACGTAGCAGTAGGCGCTCTCACGTATCACGTCGCGCCCGCAGATGCCCGGCTTTCTGCACCATCTGATCAAAACAAATATACACATGTTATAATGTTAGTTGCGTGTAATCTACGAATTTCTGTAATACCTGTGACGTTGAGTAGTGCACAGTCTCGTGCAAGGTGACCATTTACTCCATTTTCCATAATGCTTTCCAGAGTGCTCCTTGGTATTTTTGCCTTTTCGCTTTCCATGCCTAGGTTCTGCTTCTTTAGGTACCTGTTGAAAACGCGCGCACATATTAGCAATCGAAAATCGGATATTATCGCGTATCGCGATTCATTACTTACTTGAACTACGTGAAACCTTTCGTTTCTTCGTCGATGTCCCCGGCGTTGGCGTTGCTTGCATCGCCTTCGACGACCTTCTCTATTATGTTCGCAACCACGTTCCTCCTGTATCGTGACAGACCGTTAATCGAAAATCCATTTATGATACCGCGTATTTATGTAGTTTGCATATTTACTCTAAGTACAGTGGTCCCGCAATCGTTTTTCGATCGGCACCTCCTGACGCGATTTTGCGTGCAGTGTCGATCGCATACCGACCATTCGCTCCAGCTTGTGAAATGCGACAGCTTTGTCACTTCTGTATAAAGGTATTAACATGTGAGAATAGATAATATTAAACAGAGAGAACAGTGAAAAAATAGATAATATTAAATGGAATAGATAATATCAGAAATATTAAAAAAGTATGTAAAATTGAGAAAATTGAAAGAAAGTACTTTTTTTCGATCAGGACGAGGAAATTTATGGAAAAACAGTGGCGCACATACACTTACTGTTCTTTGGTAAACGCTCTACGGCAAGCGGCTGGTTAATCGAATGGAGGCAGCTTACATTGGCTTTAACTCCAAAGACGAACGTCTTATCCTCATTCTAGAATTTTTAAATACAATTAACAATATTAACAATATTCATATCTAGATATTTTTCATTATTATGTTAAATAAAGTTCCATTATATAATGTTACAATATAACACTCTTCGATTTATTTCGAGTGCTACTGTTGCGATATTTAATCAACATATCGTTATATATTGCGAACCTTGACATTTATTAATCTATGATAATTATTAGATTAGACATTCTAACGAATTGATAAGTTGTAATTGTTTCATGTTTCGACCTTGCCGAAAAGATTATAACGTCAGCGAGAATTATACGTCGTATTATCTCGTCACTTGACACATCTCCTGTGCTGACGGCGGCTGCATGCTGATACGATTACCTTAAAATGCTCTGAAATTATTTGTCCTAGACCGAAAGACTTAATAGATACGGCCTGGCCAGCACTCTACTAGTTTTATCATTTATGTTCCAAGGCTGTGTAACGCCCAAGTCGCGACATTAAACTCAATTTGTCCTGCTAGTAATAGCATCGCGACGTAATCGCCGACGGCGCTAATCATGCGTTACACGATGTCACCGTGTCGACAGAGTACGTAGGCATATAAAATTACTGTCATTTCCTCGTCGCGCCTTCTTGAAGCTCCTCGAAATCTACGCTCGCTCTGAAATTCCGAACAATAGGTACTGATCGCAATCGCAATGATTCATTACTTATAGTTCATGAATTCAGGCGCGATCAAAATGGCACTTGAAACATCCTTTTAGCAGCCTACTGCCTATATGACGTTCGAAATAATAAAATTCGATTACCTAACCGAGACTGCCTCGAAGAAATTTAATATTAAATTCGTAAAAGGAAGAAAAGAAATATATTTTATTGGTATATATTTTATTTAGTTCAAAGCTTAATTAAGTATATTTAGTACTTGTTGGTGATATTTTTTTTGGAAAATGATGAATCTAAACTAAAATAATATTTATCTAAAATTTTCAAGTTTACGCTGCCTACGAGAATCACGAACAGAAAATATGTTAAAAGAAAAAAGAATGACATTACTGTATAGATGTATCAATTTGATAAGTCTGCAAATAAGTCGAATGTGTATGTTTTTACTAAATATAAAAATATTTTAACAAGTTTCAATGAGATGCACGCTCTCTTCCGGGTTAGTCTCCAACAAATATTCCTTAAGCAAAATACAACCGTAATTAAATATTCATTTTCAACGTGTGAAAATCGTGATTATCATTACTCGGTATTTAAAGACCGGGACAGGAACAATTTCTGACTGACAAGATACCTTGAAAACGGTTACGGTTTAAAATTAATACCGTCGTACCCCGCTGCGAATTTTTGTGAAGGCGCGCGAACGAGTTTTCAGCTAAATTTCTTTCCTCAGATTGTGTTCGCCCAATGCATTAATTAACCAAAATATGCAAACAAATCTGCGATTGCGACCGCGGATGAATCTTGAACAACTGGAATCTTGAAACATTTTGGGGATTCCAAAACGATTACCAGATCATTAAATTGATTTCATGTATTTCGAGATACCGCCTACACGTTGAATATTATCGAAAGGTTAACAGAATTACACGTGTATCCGAACCGGATTTCTCGACCGTGCTCCATGAATATTTAATTACCATTAATCAAACGTAACAAAGCGATATTCTAATGTAGAGACATATATATCGCGAAAAATATACGTGAAAATAATATTTTGTCTGGTAACAATTATAGATAATAGGCGATGATGATTCATTAGTACAAAATTACTTGCCGAAAGAAGGGACGCAAGATATAGAAAAACGCTAAATGAAAGAAAAGGCGAGCTCGAAAAGGGCAACAAATGGAGTAAGAGAAATTTGTATGCAGCAAGGTTAGCGTGTCCAAACTAGGCTGAGACGTGCCGGTACCTTGCATCTCGGTGACGATCGCGCAAAAAGTTTGTGCCGCTAAAAGGGAAAACATTTCCGCGGGGTAGAGTCGAAGAGCATGTTACTTGTTGCCGATGCGACTTTCATCGTCTGAAAAATCCTTTACGAGATCTATGTAAGAACGGCACGAATATCAAGGAATCAAGGAATCTATATCCGCAAAAAAAATCAACTTTGCTAAGTATTATAGTTTATATACAATTAAATCTTCAAATCTTCTTTCTGATCTTCTTTTGATATTTCTTGTAATTCGGGCAATTTCATATCTTTCGTTGAGATAATGTAAGGCCAATTCCTTTTAGTGACACAAGTCGACACAAGTGTCGTTCTGTCTTTATTATATTCATTAAATGCTAAGAAGGATAGAATGATGTTTATGTCGACTTTTGTCACTAAAAGGAATTGGCCCGTAATATCTCCACGTCTATTTTTTGTTTATTTCATGTTCATATCTTTACGTTTTTTCCACGAAGAAGAATAATTCGCCTTAGATCTATTTGTGTGGTGCAAATTGGTAAATCGAGAATTCTAACATGTCTATAAAAATCATTGCAACACAAGATTAATTATGAAAATGAGAAAGAAAATTAGAATTGAAAAAAATAGCAAATATATGCTAAGCGGTTAAGAACAATAGCGCATTCGAGATATGGCAGACAATTCAAGATCATCGTTTAACCTAATCTGGAATCGTGAATGCACGAAGGAACGTGATGCAGGCCGTTTTGGATGGTAGACGAAGAAAGGTTCGGAAGCAGCTTCACGAGCTAACGCCTGAGCTATACCTTAGATGGTATCGTATAGCCGGTCTGCCCACCGTGTCCGCGCATATTTTAATATTACGAGATCGACGCATTGGTGGTACTTTCATCGACATAATTTCGCACTTATACCTCTTACAGTTTCTTAAATTAAACGGTCTGTAATAAATAATTTTTCACTGAAATTAATGTGTTTCCATATTTCAACTTGTAAATTATTCGTTTTTAATTATTATTCGAAAAAATAAATATAACGTCAAAATTATAACTTTCAGTAATATTAATCTCGAAAATTACGATAAAGCTTTGAAAAATTTCCGCAAGTAGTTTTGCATGGATTATGAAGACGAGAGACAAGATTTGGAAAGAGTGATATCCGTTTCACGAATTAACACTTCCCTAGATGGTAACGTCGTTGGAGTTTGCTCAATGTCCGAAAATGGTTTGCGACTTCTTCGGCGAAGGGTTGCTACAAATTCAATGTGGGATCTCGTGCCCCCCCGGTTGTTGTCTCGCCGCGCTGTCAACGGAATGTTCGCTATGGCGAGTTTCCGATCTGATTTATGGTACACGTTGTACACGTACAATCGGAAGACCGTTTATGTTGCGTTTGTTATGATCAGAGGATGATTTCTAAGATTTCGTTAATCTTACTCGATATCTTGGCGATATCGATTGAAAAAAGATTAACCCTTATGTATAAGAGACGAGGTATCCGGGTACATTTTGCGTTTTGACAACATAGAAAAACTAAATTTTTTTATGTTTTAGTCGCATTAGAAGGCTGCAACTTTGTGAGAATTCCTAAATCTAAATATATTGTTTTAGCACTATTTTTGGACAGATTGATTTAACAGGGAAGATGTGGGAGATCAAAAGTTGTTTAACACCTTAATTACGCGTACCTCGTCACTCACATAAGGGTTAAATAATATAAAGTTATATATTGAAAACGTTCATGCTTTTGCGTCTGTAAAATTGGCACAATATTCTACGAATTTCAAAAAAATACTAAGAGTTCTAATAGCATTTTCTATAGTTTTACAGTTCCCGACAAACAAAAAGAGTTCCGCATTCCTTATATTAAAAAATCGAAATTGAAAAAGTGGTTTACCTTCGCGAATCAAACACGACACTTCCTAAAATACCAAAACGCGTTGAATATTATAATTTTTTACAAGAGTTGCCGACAGGTTTAATTCGAATTCCACACACACACACACACACACATATATATATAATTTCATATCGATATTTCAACAATTAATAATTTTTAAACAATTTTTGATATTCACGTCCAGCATGACATTTAGTAAAAATGTATCGTGCTGATGATTTTCCACAGTTTTAACGGTTATTTTATTCATGTAATATTATCGTACAATTTAAAATATATCTGACCACATAATGCACTCGTTCATTTGTTCTCAAGAGAAATTACGGCTGTGCTATTTTGGCGGGACATTTGATTCGAGTTCGCCTTCTCAGAGAGACATAATCGCAGGAGTATGCTTGCGCGTACAACAGAATGATCATTGCGACACTGTCACGATGGTTGCATGAATAATGTTAGACTCGTAACACGGGGCCGCAACTCATAATCACGCGTCAGCGTTTATTCTGTTCTGCCAACAATCGATTAAAGTAATAGACAGCGTCGTAAAGTACAATAATACCGTGCAGTTTGCATCGATAGCTGTTAAGAACAATTCATGCTCCTTGAAATGCAGCCCGTTCAACAACGCATCGCCCATCGCCAAGCATAACAACGTAACATTACTCCTCTTTTTTGCGCCACTTCTTACTTTATATAAGAGGGTTCGATATCCTTTCGAGTCGAGGTTTACGAGAGCTCGTAAATACCGCTTTAATTAGATTTTTAATAGCGGCAATAAACGCGCACGCGCGGTCCGCCCTGAAAAATCGTCGTCTATTCCGCGAACGACATTGTCCAAAACGAAAGCGGCTTCCTTATGGACGAACCTCCAGAAGCGTAAACCATATTTCACTTCCCAGCTCTCGCGAGATGTAACTGAACCACTCGCCGCAGCCTGGTCTTTATCTTCTCTTCTGATCCGTTTGCGGTAATATTATGCGTCTAATATGTCACATGTTACATAATTTCTCAGTTGCCTTTCTAGCGAGAGTAAGAGTGTGCAGAAATTTACTAGCCACAATAACGATTTTACTTCTCTATTATGTTCCTCTTGTAAATTTCCATCCACAGACGTCTCTCGTAATCTCTCAATTCTGCGGTAAGAATGTGTCACTTAACTTATCATCTCCATTGTTTAATATGTAACTTAACGCGACATAATAATTTTTTTATCTGACATATTCTGTGGGCGTTATAAATTATAAACCTTTGCCGAGTCGTTGTGACACTGATAAAAGTTTAAGTAGAATATTCCCGCGAACAACATTCTAATCAAGTATCATCGTCGCAGTTGTGAATATCGATATTCGTTCAAGAGGATCGCATCTTGAGAAAATTATTTATCATCGCGTAAATCTCACCATCGTGTTTACTATCCATCCATTAATCATATATGCAGGGTTAATTTATAAGTACGTATCATTTCGTGTCGAAAGGTTGACTGCGCTTCTCTCTATATTTTCCTTCCTTCAATCACTTTGACTTTCTAAAAATGTTCTTAGTGATGCAATTCTCCTAAGACCGGATCCAATTATCAAGTATCAATTTTCGTTACGCATCGTAAATACGTTATATATCTTGCATACGCAGCATACGTTTACACTGGAAACATGTTACGTATAATATACGTTATTAATAGACTCATAACATAAATTCGTAGATAAATGTCGCCTAATTTTCTGCGAATATAAATAATCATTGTCGAGAGCGATAAAATAAGAATGTCGGAAGACGCATGCAATTTCGCAAATCCTCCAAATAAGAGAGCTCTAAGTTAATTTACTTTGGCCTCTCAAATGGGAGTTTAGACCGTAAAACTGATCATTATGATCAAATTGGTATTATACGATCGTTTGAGGGACACAACAAAGGGAGTCACCTGCAGCGCTTTTAACCGTCGCTAACTTTCCCTTCTACCTGCTGTTCCTTCCTTCCCTTCGTTCGTTCTTCCACATATACGCGTTTGCATTTATGGCCACGGTTATTTCCGGATCGGCGTCTCCGACACTGTACGCCACCGCTTTATATTATTAGGAGTGTAATTCCTCATTGTTCCTCGGCAGTCAGCACTAGCATTCGCTCGCATGAGAGGTTCTGTGCGGAGATACATCAGCACCCGCGGCTAATTTTACGAGTATTCTATTGATGCGCTCTCTATGCGGAACTATCACAATAGCTATGGTCATTGCTTCCTCATTCTATCTTTGTTTTATTAGATGTGATAAAATTGAAACGTGCTTTTATCTTAATTCTCAGCTTTTGCGAATATACAGTCGTTGACTTGATATCTTTATCCGAATGCATGATAGATATTTTATTTTAGTAATAAATTTAGTAATAAATTCTTGTATCTTTTATATGCGAGGCTAATTTAAATGTTATCGGGCTTTGTGAAATTAACTTTAACGCGGATTTAATCAACGATGGTGAAATTTGTGGTGTCGCTTTCTCGAATAGGATGTTTACGGGGAAACGGTGTATTTATTTTGCAGAAAACCTACATGGACAACGGTTAATGTGCGATATTAATGAAGGCAGGTCTTTGTGCATAGACGAGTTATACCGGAATAACTCGTTTCGAGATATTCCCACTCCATTGCATGGATTGCTAAATCCAAAGTAAAGGCACAATGTCACGTGCGGCAATGCACCAATCGTGCTAACCGGTTATCATAATTTTACGCGCTTGTCTTGTACTTTTAGAGATGCCATTTATAAGCGTAACTCATAAATGTTATTACCCGTTAACAGGATAATTGGAGACGTTAAAAATTCAAATATTTTCCAAGAGAGTTAAAAATTCTAATATTTTCTACGAGATAAAACTTGCTACATGCGATATGAAGCAAGAATGATTTATTGCTTGAAATATTATAAATATATTGATTGTGAAACAATAAAAAATTTAGAGATCTTTCATTCTTTAAACTTCACTCTTTTTCACAGACACACGAATGCCATTAAGCAAATTTTCCATTCACACATACGTGTAAGGCTTTGCTTGAGCGAATCATGCGTCCCTTATCGATGAATCAAACGTGAGACAAGTAATTTGCGTCATGAGCCGTGGTGTGTATCGGATGCCAGTGATATCGGACTTGGACAATCGCACACTGAACTCTCGGCCGATCGCTGAATTCTAATCATTCGTTCCGCTGCGACCGCTTTTCCCCGCATACATCGACGACGAGACAATGGAATCGCCGGTCTTAGCACAGACGATGTGAAACGTCGCGTCGTCTTGGCAAAGAAACCACGAGGAAGAAGATGAGGAACGACAGGCGGATGGGGGTGGATGGAACGGAGGAGAGACAGGCCCTAACGGGCGACGAGAATCTCACAAGAGAGAGAAAGAGAGAAAGGGAGAAAGAGAGAGAAACGAATGCATCTCGAAAGCGGTTGCGAGTCTCAGGACGTTGCTAAAGGGAACCGTACGCGACATTCTCCTCTTCTGCCTTTATGTCCTCCTTACGTTCTCTTCGTCCTCTCTTGAGACCCGCCCCCTCGCACTTCCCTCTCTTTCACGTCAATCCCGCGTGGTACCACGTTTCTTTTCCCGATGACGGCAACTTTTTATCAGCCGCGGGACTCACATACTTCCTGCCCGGACAACGGGCTGAAATTCCACGCGGTAGTCGTCACGATACACAGTAAGAAGCTAATCGAGCTGGATCCGCCAGAAGGAGCTGCCGAGTGATCCGGAGGGTCCCGCAGGAGAGAAAGAGGATTCTCCACGGGGTGCCAACGAGACGTTCCAGTCTTTCCCGGCTGTTCTTGCGCCGGAGAAAACCACGCGCAGTACCAGTACGTTTTTTGCGTAACTTAATGAAGCGAAAGAAAGGCCGGCTTCTTCTCCATTAGGAGATTTAACTCGCAACGCATGGACTTTGCTCTTTTTTCTATGCTTTTTTTTTAACGAGTACTCATTTCTTGAGACACGGTATTCGAGACGTTCGCTGTGCTGTCGAAAAATGACAATTGATTGCCGAACGCGATGAATTTAGCGCGAACAGATTGCTGCGAATCGACTCTATAACCTTATAAAATTACAATACATAAAGAAATATCATAATAATGAAAAAAGATTTTTGCCAATATGCAATGAGACATAGATATATTTTCATGCTAATATGGTGATAAATACAATATAAATTTTGTCAGACCGTCTATCGATTTAAATAACAAAAGAGGGTTCTCGATTAAATAATAAAACGTTGAATAATATTGATTAATATGACGTTAGTAAAATATTTTGTGCACAATTACGGAAAGACACGGGTGAACGTTTTCTCGGTAGAACGATTGATGATCCTTCACGTGACGGTGGAGAAATCATTTGGAAAATCGACGAGCTTCCGTTGCCGGCGCGGCATAAGTATTTGCGCCAAAGTTCGCAGTAATGTCTGGCGGAGGTTGCCTCTTTGGGAAAGTGGAAACAGCTGCTGGAATGCCCCGACAGGGCCTTTCGGCGTTGTAATAACGGGGACTACACGAGCATCTTCGAGGATAACGCGACAGGAAGTTTCACCGCGGGGTGCCCGTGGTACATGCAACAGGGCCGAGGTCAACTGTCGACGAGTGATACCTACGCGGTTAGAAAGTCAGAGGAGATGTTCAGCGATTGATGCAACGTCTCCTTCACGAACGTCCGACTACACTCGCTTTAATGCCAAGAAGCGGCTGTTAATTGGAAAATCGGCCGTTGCGGTTGATTCAACTCTCCGGGATGCGAAAGACGCTTCTTCAGCTTTAGAGCTTGCTCGGCGAGAATGCAAGGAGCTCTTCATGGGGTGCCAAGGAGCGCGCAGGAAAACTTGTTTTGCTTTCCTACAGTAGAAAGGAGGAATTACTACGCAGACGTGATTATGCTGTCACCGTATTGATACGAGTCGCTTCTCTGACGTCGCAAAGCCCGATAAGACACTAAGCAAAGTTGCATAATGTACACGCGGAGATGATCAACATAGACAAAAAATACATATATCTTGATAAATACGAGGAATATCATAAATATTATTTAGTGATTAATGACACTATATTTAAACTTATTTGGTGGAAAAATCAAGACACTTAACGTCATATGAAGTGTGTGCGCCCAACCTGTCGGCAATATTTACATGACGGGGCACGTTAATAAACGAACTGAAAGGAAGGCGTAGTTAAGTTTCCTCGAGATTTCCTACCTAGCTCGCAAACGTCAGCTATAATCGACATAGCAATAAACAGACCTTCCTTTGGTAAAATGAATGCGGAGATATACCACTAAAAACACACCTCGCGTTCCAAATACCACGCGATCGCGATATCGCCGTGAGATAAACTAGAGAAACAAATATCCGTCGTTCGATTATTTTCAACAAACTCGAATTTATGATCGACAAGTTGACGCGGAGTCGAGAATGGAACGGCGCGTGTACGCGTTCCTCCAAGTTCGAATATCTACAGAGTACCTGGCGTAACGTCTATCTTTACGTCGATCGTGTCATAAATTGGCTTATTAGTTCAACGTATCGGATAAGAGGACTCAGGATACACGCTTATCTGTTTCTCTATCTATCCGTTCATGCTCGTACGAATGTTCTGAATTCTGATCCTTCCTCTTTTCCCTCTTTCTTTCCGTCTCTAGCGGAAAGACACGGGAAATCCGGTATCGATTGTGTGCCTAGCTGGAGAATTATTTGACACCACCGACCAAACGACCGTGCCTGGGGCACGATAACCCTAACGAGTTGTGATTTCGCGGATACCCGATTACGACGTGATATCATCCACGCACGCGGTAACGTCACGTGTACATACATGCATCGAAAGAGCCGGAGTGGCATTCGTCCGGCCAAATATAACCCGCGTTGCTACAACTTACGAGGATTTTATCTGCGTGAAGATTGGCACTCTCTCGAGCGTGCACCGCTAAATTTCGATACAAAATCATCGATCGCCGGATGTGCACCGCGATGCGAAACTTTTCAGATGTCAGTATACCGCGATCGATCTCGCAGATCGTATTTGCATCGGTCGTATTTATACGACTGAAAAAAAAAAGAAAACGCATACTTGAACTTTACGTAACAAACACGATGCGTGTTCTACATTGCGTAAGATAAATTGACAATTGCCATTTGAGGCTTAAAGGAGTTCACGCTTCCGCGTTTTCTTGTAAGATGTATTTTATCTAACTGACGTTCATCCTACGCGGAGTTCATGTAATTTTCAGGCGCGTCTGCGTCTCAACCTTGCTCGTAACGGAACCTCGTGTTTTGCGAAATATAAATACCTCGATGATTCCCGCGCCTGGACCGTAGCACTTTTTTAAATCGTAGGCGATTACAGTAAAATGAGGATTTCGAGCAATGTTATTACCGGTCGGCTAGCGATAGAACTAGTTTACGTGTCGGCATATTAACCTCGAAAACTGTAAATGATTATTGCAGTCTAAGAATGGCCACGAAACGAAATTACAGTAATTATCCCGACGTGCTTAACTAAAACGAGGTTTCTCCGCTTTGGTCGGTAATTGCGCTAGTATTGCTAGGTTCCTGCTGACACGATGCTTTATCGGTTGCTTTAGGCCTCTTGAACCTTCCCATCTTCCTTAATCTACCTACTAATCACCAATTTACCTTTGATAAATTGGACTACATTAATCCGGGTCTGTTTAAAATGAGTTTGGTATGAGAATACTATCTTATTTGTACTAAGTACACACATTTAACAATTTTAGTTTTAGTGCAGCGAGACCCTTTTCCAAAACGTTTGACTTTGATTCCGTTGAATAAGTATAAAAGCATTTTATCTACGCGCACTCAAAGTTTCTAGTTTATTAATTAAGATATAAGTGAGTAAATAGCGGGCATATAAAATTGTAGCATGCAGCTTATGTACGTGTAGCGGGAACTCGAGATTGAGTGTGTGTAATTTTTCGCAAATTTATGTTATTCAGGTCAATATCAATTTATTCTACATTAAATTTGAAGCGCGAGATTACACGCGCTTTCTGAAATTACGGTGTGTATTAACTGAGCGCCGCGGCTAGATATTACCAGATATACGATTCGGCAAACCAATTAAGTAAACTCGTACACGATAAATATCCAAAATTACAGTGCATTAGCTGGGTACAAGATACGCGTAATACCACGTTTTTCCTGACTAAACGATTTTACGATCAATAATCGATCGGCCAGGAAAGTCCTTGCTTCCCGTAATATGATGCGAGGTCGATACTTCTACATCCCCAGAGGCTGAACGTATCGTAATCGTGAAAACTATTGCCCACCGTGCGCTGCAGTTAACAATTACCAGAATCTCTCCAACTAATGACGCGATTCCAAGCAGCTTCTAAGTTTCGCAAAAATATGTACTCAAATAATCAATCTGATAAATAATCGATTTCAAATCAAGAATCATGTTTTTGCCATAAACAATAATTATTTTTTCTCTTACAATAGTTTAATCTAAAATTTTCTTTATCGCGCTCAACTTAAATATCATTTCAAATCAGTATTTCTCGATATTATTGACGATAGAATACAAGATGTGGTAAAATAAAAAAGGTATGTTTACAGTACTAATAAACCATATTGCAACCGTATATATTTAAAATTATATTTATCTTTCAATGTTATGTATTTAATATGATTGAAAAGAATAATATGAAAATACAATAATTTTGCATTTAACATTTTGTTCCAACTGTTGCAACTAATGAACAATAATCCGAGATAAAAACTAATGTAGAAATCTGAAGAACTACAATTTTGCAGTTGCAATATTTTTCATTATATCGTCGTTGTGTACTCACCGAGCCGTTGATGGCGACTGCGTAACCGAGGGCGAGCAGGACGACGAGGACCCGAAAGATCGTGGCGTCGCCGGCGATCATGCCCGGAAGCGAATTGGTGGATCGCAGCCAGCAGGGCGACGAGCGTAGACGGTTCGACGGCGACGGGGACGCATTCGTCGGCGTGACAGGCCGGTGGTGTTCCCGTCGCGGACGCATCGCGTCATGATCGCGACGTGCTGCCGCTCGCTTCCTGCAAACGTGGGCCCGACGTGGCTCGGGCTCGACGGCTGTTCCACACGTATCTACCTACCTACCTACCCACCCTCGGGACGGAGCACGAGGGAGAGCCTATACGTGCATGAACGCGTGTGCCCGCGCCGCACGCTCGTGTACGGCTACGGCGGCGGCGGCCCTACGCGCCGCCACACGCGGGTCTATAAATACGGGCGCGACTCCACGCGAAGAATTTCAAACAACCACGCCGTGAAATACCGTCGGTGAGCCCGGGCAGACTCTGAGGCTCGATCTTCCGACCGAGTACCACCGTCGTCGAATCCGTCGCAAGATACGATAGGCCTCTTGGCCTTGACACTGCGTGTCCTAAGCCCGAACTCGATCTGAAACCCAATATAGATAGGTCTGGCTTTAGGTGAATATACAGCGTAAAGACATTGGATCTAATGGAGAAAGTTACGGGTTACTTTCTCAGAAGTTATGCAGAAGCGGTACCTATGATTGCATCTATTAAGGTAATTACTCAAGCGAATCGCATTAATTTTATTTGAAAAGTTGCAGAATTTGAAGAAGTTACTTTTATATGGGAAAAGTTCGCGACGCGCGTTTAATCATAAGTAGGACTTCAGTGATGATATATTCCAACAATCGTATACCGGCCGTTTATTTTATACGCGCCGCGAAGATTCCTATTATAGCGCAGCATGATTTATATCTCTTCCAGTCGGCGTTCAAGTCGGCCAGCTAAGAAACGAATAATGTAAAAAAAAAAATATACATTTCATGCATTTTAACCAGTTTGTATCCAATGAAACCGTTTGACGTCTCATTCTCGCGTGCAAATCGTTACGAGATCAAAAGATCCTACTTGACGTTTGTACCCCTTGAAGAATACGAGCGCTTTCGTTGCTCTATACCTCGGTTCCCTAAATAACGTGCACCAACAGGGGAGATCTTATCCCGGTGCTTCAACATCTCCGAAAGAATAAATAGCTCGAAGTTGTGAAGAACGATCGCATATCAAGGTCGATCGGTAGACGTCGCGGAGACGCCGATAGATATTAATGGGGAATCTGCTATTTCCGACGTTTTACCTTCGATGAGTTCACGGCAGTAGCAGACGACGACGACGGACAACGTTGGGGACGAGTAGCGGTAGCAGATGAAGACGGGGCGCGATCGTGTTCCGCATGAATGTCCGGTCTGTCGGCGGGCTCGTTGTAATAACGACGATCGTGCCTGATGGCCGTTTACCGCGAATCGCCATCCGCGGGATTAAAGGCGAGCCCTGTTTCATGAAGATATCATTCCTTCTCTCCAGCCGGTAAAATTGTCCAGCGTGGAATACGACGTGGTGGTGGCGGTGACGGGGGCTGCGGGCGCACACCGCGCCGGCCAACCGCGGAACCGGCTGATATTTTTAGGTTCTCCCGACTTCCAACCGACTGTCTGTCTTCACCTTTGAGAGCCTATACCTAGTCGCTCTCTCAGCTCGCGGTGATATCTTTGTTCTTCCCCGAAGCACTCTCCCGCATCACGTATGTACGTCGGTATTGGCGGCGAATCATGCCGCGTCTCGGTAAGCTTGATCGATGAATTCGCGATGAGATATTTCGGTCCTCCTTTGAGTCGGCGTTCGATTCGCGCGATTGCGTTCCTCGCGACTTGCTGGATCTTGGATTTGTTGTGCACGAATGAGCATCCCATTAATATCTCGTCACATTTGTTTCTCGATAAGGTGGAGTAACGTTTAGTGTCCTAATTGCATCGCGCGCATAGTCTCAACATCTTGACACAGATAAGTCAGCAGAGCTGCTATTCAGCTACTCTTCAGCTTTTTCCCCCCGAGTTCTTCGTCTATTATTCTATCTCGCGTATGTCATCGACAAGCTGATATCTCTTTTTAGTCCATTAGAAGCTCTCTACCGCCAGCTTCCTCATCGATCGATTCTTCGATAATAAAGACGGATGAATCGTCGAGAAAATGCAATCGTCGTTCTACACCGGTAATTTCGTGCAAAGACGTTCATCTGTCATCGGAAGCGCGGTAAGGATGTAGGCTAGCTCCATCGCGCGATTCATCGGCGCGAAATGACACTGTTCCGATGTGTCGCTCGTGCGGGAGCCACTCGGGCAAGCACACGCACGTGGCTCCAGGCCGACTGACGAGATACAAGCACGCGAGAGGAAGTATCAACGGAGGCTGCTGAGAGGAGTGGCTGCCAAGCCAGGCGGAAGTGGAGGGTGATTCTGCAGCGGGAACAGAGCCGGGCGGCGGCGGTGGGGTAACGACGGCAGATGGGACCTCTATACCTCATCGAAGTCGAAGACGCGTTTACGGTTGATCACGCGTAACGCCCGCGCGAAGATGGATTTGTATCGATGAGATGTGCTTGTTTATCTGTACCGTGTTCGGCAAAACGGTAGGAGAGCTCGCGGAAAGCTCTTGCTGCCGGTCGACAATCGCCAACCGGACAGACTGGTCTCAACCGCGATAACATCGGCTCTTTTCCGACATTAATTTTAAAATAGATTAGCCGCTTAATAGCGCGGTACTAAAATGCTCTTACGCCCTGCATCCCGGTTGTTATGTTCTTGCGCAGCTCGGATCGCGCCGACGGAGATACTTGGCGATTTCTTGTCCAATTAAGACGTCAGAGTATGGTACGACGTACACGTACGCGTTACAGATGTAAAGAAAATATTTTAAAAGATCGTGAGATTCTTGAGTCGCCTTTAATATTAGATACTTATGCTTCTATGTAACATGATCTTTAGTATTTTGGTACTACTGGACATCTAGGTCACTTAGACGTGTATCTTGTGTGCGAGATGATGATGATGATGAAAGATGCATGAATCCCGGAGAATCGTCGTGACACTATAGAAAAGCTGCACCCGACAATTCTACGATGTCTAATATTAATGTCAATCGAACCGTACAGCGACGTTCTTCGATTCTTTAGAGTTTTTCGTAACAGATATGAAGACGTAACATATTAGAGATTATTGCGTATATCATTAACGTATCATTAACGGTCAGTCCAGGAGGACCGCACCTTCGTAATTCTAAACTTATTCATTCAACTTGGAAAAGGGGGGAAGTAGAGACCGACCACGGTCGGTTGAAGGATTCGGTTAATGACACACGTCGCAGTTGCCTACCAAAGTATCCCTGTGGTCCGAGCCACGCCCCGCTCTCGCAAAGAAGATTACACGAAATTGGCTGTTTTTGAGGAAAAAATAAGCAAGAAGCATGCCCGCTCTTCAGGCCGGTGATTTCGTTCCCGAAACGAGGACCGCTTTTCGACCTAAGCGAGACTGACTCACGTAAACGATATACGCTCGCGCTCTCGCATGAGCAGGTTCGGAGGCGTTCCGCTCGTTTGAGGAAACTGTTACATTGATCAAAATTGCTCGCGTCCATCTCGCGCCGTATATAACGATTACGCGTCGACGTCACGACGTGCTCGCAATAACGAAGATTAACTGCGTTCCGCAGTCCCGCGCGGAACGCGATTAAGGTACGCGTCTCATTATCGCCACCGGTATCGCGGCGATCATCAGTTTCGCGACAACGTTTTTGCCCTATTCGATAATGTCGCCTCGAGGGAACCAATTCTCGAATTACGTATGCGTGATCAAATTGATTGGCGCCCGCGGTCTCCAATCATGAAAGTAGAAACAAATTTTTGACGACAATATATATAGCCTCGCGTTCGTCGTTGCTTATTTTTTTCTCGAATTATTCTTCAAAAGTTTATCGTTCGGATAATATATATATTATTGAAATAAACATAGATTAAGATTCACAAATTAGTGTAAAAATATTTCCAAATCAGTTCGCCGATGAAAACGAAAGCAGACATCGAATATCCCATTATAAGTACGTAGATCGTCGGATGAAATACGCTAACATACTTAAAGTCCACATGATCTCGATTCACTTGAAATACTGTCTCCTTCGTCTCGTTCCTCAGGTACTCGCGATACCATTTATCGCGAATGCCTGCCGACGCAAGCATCAGACGTAAGTCGCTGACACGTTTGACGTAAGGCGATCCTTCCGAAAAAACATTACCGACCGCTGGCGACAGATAGCAGAGCTTCGTCATTTTCATCATGGTCTCGCCGTTCCGCATGTTGTTGACCGTGATCAGCTTGACCCGATCCTCATACAAAAAGCAGGATACGTTCTGGTGCATCACCAGATCCTTGAGACAGATATCTGCAGAGCGAATCCTTACGACGGTTTTGCCCGATTTGCGTACGTGATATTCGAAGTCGCTGCTGTGCAGCTTGATGATGTCCAGTATATTTTCATGCACCATCAACACTAAATCAGAACTCGTCAGATTCTGCAGGTGATCGAACTGAACGTAGCGATCGCCCTCGAAACCGATGCTCGTCAACTCGGCGAAAAGCATTGAGGAATAGGAAGCGGAAACAGCAAGAATACAGAGAAAAATGATTCGTTCGTGTAACTTCGTGGGTGACGATGGAAAAGATGCAGCCAGTATGATACCAACGATTCTAAAAAAATGCCATCTGCCCGGATTGAACTTCATAAATCTCGAGCACAACCAGAAGATTCCTACGATCGAGAAATTCATAACGACCAATCGGATCGCAGTGCCGGCCAAGAAATTCTGTTTTACGAGCAACTTTGGCACTACGAAGCACCAATTCTCGATAAAGAGAGGATCGGTGTATTGTACGGTGTATCGTACTTTTAAATTGTTTCCCCATAATGGCATCGAAATTAGGAGAGCGTCATATTTTCCAGAAGCTATGTCAGGCATGATGCCATATTGAGAGCCGTTAGGCATTTTCTGGAAATATACGGCCTCTGTTATTATCTTAGGCACACCGGTGAAGTTCATTTTATCCGCCAAAACCTCACACAGGAACTTGTCCACACCTTTCAGCTCCTGTCCCTTCGATGTTGATACAATATCGCTATAAGGCGGTCGGCGGGTAAAGGCGTACACCAGCGGGTAACCCTGCATATTCGGAAATTCATCTGTAAACCACGTGATATCTGTAGAATATGGTTGTTCGGTATGAGTGTCGGTGAACGGGTTGTATCGATGGACAATCGTAGAGTACTTGTCGGTGTACTGAGATTTGAAGTATTCCACGACGATCGCGTCGAGAATCTTCTTCGACCACATCGCTCGAAAGAGCGCCGCGAGATCGTGACACGGTCGACGGAGTATCATCAGCACGAGCACCTTGGGCCGGACACGGTCGTGAATGAAGCGTTCCGTGTCTTCAGCCACGAGCTCGCTCTCGACGATATCCGGTCCTCGCCCCGAGACGTAGATGTACACTACCAGATCGCGTGACATTGCCCAAGAAGAAACCCGAAACTCTGGCTCCATCCGATCCGCGTTTACGTAGAGCGTCGGTACGCGTTGAGCGGTCGCCGCGGCTATTTTACCAAGAATATCGTTTGCCCGTCCGTCTAATAGCGAATCTCGAAGTATGAGAAGAACATCGTTAGCTCGTGACGTTCGCAATACTTTGCTCAAGATATCCGTGAAAAAGTCTTTGCCCGGACGATCGTTCGGTGGGACGAGACCGCTTTGAATTTCGACGAGACGAGAAAGCATGATGGTCCAGAGCAAACGTCGCCACATGATTCTTGTTTCACCGATGACGAAAGGAAATGACTATGGTTATCGGAAGTAGTTGAAATGACGACTGCGAAGAAAAACTCGACATTGAATATCGGCAACTTGCATACATTAACGAAGGAAATATGAGTTCCGTTAAAACATTTACGGGGAATTGCTTTTCGTGGAAAAACATTATAACCGCCCGTCGCACGTAATAGTTAAAGATCATTAGTCTTTGCCACTAACATATATTGATTTTTGTATATCGAGGATAAAAAATGGATCTTTGCCTTGAGTGTCAAATAATCAAATAAAAGCTTTAAAGTGCATGCAATTTTTTATATAATTGAACCGTTATATTTTAATTTGCTCGATTATCTTTGATCACTTTCTTGGAAATTTAGAAAAAATTTTCCAAGAAAGTGAATATTTAAACACATTATTCCTCTATCAGATCTATCCTACTACGCATAACTTTTTATCATCAAAATAAATTAAGCAGAGCTGTGAAAGAAAACCTATTAAAATATAAAAATTAAAATAGTTTTTATATTATAAATAAATCGATAAATAAACTGTTTAAAGATTATATCTTAAGATCTGTTGCTTTTTAATCCCTCGAAAATTAAGACTGATTATTTCTAGAATTCTTGGACTACAGTTTAAAAAATAATTATTATTTATTAAAAAAGTATTAAATTTTTTATGTGTTCTGCAAATTTAAAATCCGATACGAATATATTATTGATATATATTAATGGTACTATTGGTACACATATATATAGGTATTGCAACATATAAAGAGCTACTTTAGAATTAATTCCCACGAGTTCGCGCGAGACTAAAGGAGATGGGATGGCCGTTGGCCGTGTGCGTATCCGGACGCCATAGTCCAGTGCCCTTTTAAGTTAAAGGGAAGAAGAGTCGACGGTGAATACCGCAGAAACCGAAGGGACACTGATATAAATCAACGTCCGGCCGGCACGACGACTTGCGCGAGAACGGAACGGAGTAAGCTGAGGAAGAGAGACGCGCGCGCGGGTGGCGAGACACCGAACTCCGAAGTCGAAGTCGCCTCGTGTCTCCCCCTTTTGCTACTTATGCTAATGCCGGCAAATCAATTTATTTATATTTATTTATAGCATTCAAATGTTTCCCCCGAAACGGGGCTGAGGCTGAGCGCTCGCGCTCGCGCGCGCGCGCGGACGTCGCCGGTTGTCGGCGCGGACCACCCGCGAAAGCGAGCCGATCCCGCTCGCTGCGGGCTACGAGATCCGTGGGGTCCCAAGATCGTCCCCCTTCTCTCAGACTGATACAGATAGCTGGAGGATGCCTGAACGTGAGTCTGGGCAGTTCGCTCGACGCATCACCGGTCGATTTGAAATTTCACGATGCAGATTTCTGAACACGAACGCGACTAGGAAGGAAAGATAAGATATTTTCACGAATGGGCTTTGAATCTTGAACGACGCGGCAAACATTTGTCGTAACAGTCGTGTCCTATTTTCTCAGAGGCATATGATTTTTTACAATTTGGCTGCGTAGGGACATTGAACTGTGTGCTCCATGTGCTGGTATACACGCGAGAGATCGCGTTTGATAAAAACTTGTGGACGTTTAGAGACAGTTGACTGGCAACTCGTTTATTTTCTAATACTGGTTGCGCGCCTATATGCATATAGTGCAACATAATATCTGTATATATTTATATATTTGTTCCACATCACATAATGTTTGAGATATTTAATATCATAACTTAATTTAAATTTGTATAATTTAACATATAATAAGAAAGCTAAGTTTTGACGTAAATTAATTAATATGAGATAAAATATTTTTTTACACGTTGTCGAAATATGCAATTCTAAAATTGCCTTTTTTTAGGATAACAGATTTTTATTCTTTTTTACATTTATCTTGAGGATAAATCACTTTATTTTCTGTTTTGCACTCTCTTTACGTTGAATTTGCCGCTATAAAATAATTTCACTCTTATGGTGAATATGCATGCCACTATATACCGTGACACAGGCTGCATTCCGATATTCACTGTCAGTACTGCAAATCTATATTTTACGTCACGTATACTGTAGATTTTCAGTACTGAAAGTTGCTGACAGTGAATATCGGAATGCAGCCACTATAACAAGGAACATTACATCTGTCGGGCGCGGTTGACTCGAGTCACGCGTGACGTAACGCCGAAGAACCCGAGTACACCCGAAGTCTTCAGTAACGTACATATGAAAAGATATGATATATCGAGAGAGTTTCTCGATTTTTGCTCACAGCATAAAAATTATTTCAATTTTTTAAAACTTCAGTACGTCCCAATATTTTTTAAGTCGCACGCTTATCTTTCGATATTTAATTATTTCGAAATGATTTCGAAGTATATATCAGTATATAATAAATATATATTTACTTTATTAGTAAGACACCCTTTATAAACAGCTGGATGAGAGGTCAGAGTACACCACGTTAATTGTAATTAATTGTGATAATTAAACAATTATGAACACGACGTATAAAACATATAAAGAATGATTCCAATATGACTCCGGGAATTTTATTTATCATTGAAGAAAGCTCTTCAATATTTATTTGCAATATTAAGAATATTATGGAGTTTGCAGCTATTTGTGGTTTTTTATCTCAATAATCTTGTAATAATATTGCCCTCGGTATTTGATTATATTAAACAATTAAACTATTCATTATAAATGTTGCCTGAGGCTTTTTCAGCGAGTAGCTTGCTCCGGTTCGTTTTTTTCTGAGTCACCCGGTATAACTACTGGAGGGCTAGCGCAGCGCGCGGTCAGTAGTTGTGTCAATTATAGGCGTGGACATATAGAATATATAAAGAGTATTTGGAGGCATTGAATCTCTCGCTATCGTGAGGAGTTTTCGCAAAGCAAAGAGTGCTAAGACGTTCCTCACACTTTCCCCGAAATGGCCATCGGAATCCGCTTTTCCTTTCTCGTGACAGCGTTGCTCTTTATTTGCTGCATCCAAGAAGGTATATAAAGTCAGATATCTGAAAAATATTTAAGTATTAATTAATATTCTTATATTAACCTTCAAGTAACCTTCTCCGGGATCGAGATTACGAATACTTGGCGCGCATTTGCGTATCGTCGGTGTTCTTACGAAGATTTGCGCGTAACTGCGATAAGAAATTTATTTCACAAACGTATTCCTAACCTCTTTATAAAATAAACTTTATGTAAAAACAAGCATGCATTAGAGAGTATTTAAATAGATGGTTTAGAATATTGGGGGGTATATATACTTGCAGTTGGAAATAGCAAATCGCTTCGAACTTTGCCGTATTCTTTTAGGTCTTTCTATCAAATGTTGGGTATGCAGGTCAGACTCGGATCCGAAATGCGCGGATCCGTTTGACAATTCCACAGTGCCCATTACAGACTGTAAGCAGGAACCCGACTTGGAGCACCTGCCAGGCGTAAAACCAACGATGTGTCGTAAAATTCGTCAAAAAGGTTATTTACTTATTTATAATATAGAATTATGCAGTTGCACATACCAGCTAGTATACAAAAATATAAATCTGTTGTTCGTCGATTTTATCATTGCACCTCTGTATTTTGTATGAATTATTTTCGTTTTACAGTTAACGGGGAATGGAGATATTTTCGTAGCTGCGCTTACATGGGCGAGCCAGGGATCGCGGGTGACGAGCGATTTTGCTTAATGCGAACTGGAACGTACAATATATTTATGGAATACTGTACATGCAATAGCAAAGACGGTTGTAACTCGGCGCCCTATCAATACGGCAATTTGTACCTCTTGTTAATCGGCCTGATAACAACCGTTCGATACGTATTCGGCGTTTAAAGAAGTCTAGCCAAAGATTCTTAACAGATCTGATTCACTGGATAGTTTAGATTTCCGTAACTATCTTTGCAGTTCAAGATTCACTTGTACTTACTCAATGCTCCTCTCTCATTTTTACACATCGAACGTCAGGAAAGACGCAAACTCCAGCAATCAAATATACATATAGATATCGTAGTTTTTACTATGCAATTTTATATGCAATTTTTATAATTTTTTACGCAATCAAATGCCTTTTTATATCTTTAAAATATCAACGATGGCAATCTTTAATATTTAGAAGAAGGAATAACTTCCAGGAAGTCAATAATTTACCTTGACTTAAGCTACATTTTATCAATAAATTACATATTTTCTAGAAATATATTTTTACTGCTATACAAAAAAATGTATATTTGTACTATTTTTTCCATTGTAATGTTACTATAGTACAAATTATGAATCTTACTAATATCGAATTAGTCGATTATTACAACCCCAGATATTAAGGATAAGACTGCTAAAACCGTCCAGATTAATCATCGCGATCAATTTAGTTTTAGCGCGGCATTTTGCCATTTTCTTATGATTTTTGTATATATTTTCTTAATAATTAGCCTTTTACTGCCATACAATATAAACAAGGCATGATCTGTAACATTGTATCACCGACGTACTTTATTCGTAAATATAAAGCACAATATCATTCAATATATTGTGCTCAAAATTTACTATATGAAGTTGTTAGACGATTGTATATGAAGTTCATATAATAAAATGATTTTTGATAACTGGATATTATCTTGATAAATATGAAATCTGAGAAACTTTATCGAGCTTTTTATTCGTCGCAGGAGAATAATAAAATTTATAGGTAATATGAGATATATTTATAAATAAAGTTAGTTTCTGTGTCTTAGATACAATACAGAAGTAAATAAAAATATTATTTTTAACGAAATGTATGCGTACTTTTTGGTGTCAGCAATTACAAACATACAAATATTCCTTAAAATACCGTCAAAATATGCATTATTAAAACAATCATAGAGAGTTATAGAAAACATATTGACTGGTATTACATAATTTTATAAATACTTTGGAATTTTCTTAACTATTTCTTTTTGTGGTATTCTTTCTCTTATTTGAACTGTAAAAGCACTGAAAATATTAATACTAATTAATTCATACTTAATGTCTGAAAGAGTACACACAGAAAAATATCATTCTACATCAGCCAAAGAAAGCAATTACTTATTTTATTTTATTTGTTTTAAGTAATAGTTTTCTTCGACAAAGAATATTTTCTTAACAATAGTTTTAAGATAGACTTGGCACAAATCTTAGAAAAGCTTATCGTTTTGTGTTCAAAACAAGAATTTATTCTCTTCTTTCAAGAATATTATGTATTTAAATATGCTTCTCTCCCGTAAACTGTATATAGTAAGTAAACCAAATTCTTGTATTAATTAAATATTTTTGTTTGAAGTACTAGACTTGCTAAGATCCAGAATATGCTTTGAGTAAATATGATGCTTGTGATGCTTTTATGGTAGATTTGCGGGTATATACTTATCAAATACTTAGAACAAGTAATATTTACTTGTAGGTAGTATGTGTTTTTCTGTGTGTACGGTGCAATTATATAACAAATATATTTTGCAATTTTTGAGGTCTTAATATTGACATACTTTATGTTAATAAACGTACATATAAATAATGATTGATAAAAAAATATTTCGATGTATCACAATTGGAAATAGCTTTTTGTTAATATCAATTCTGAATATTGATCGCTGTTACTCTATTTCTAGCTAGCGCGGTAATAAAAATGAGCATTAAAAGTACATATAAAACTAGTCAAATTTATCATTATTAAAAGATATATCATCTTTAACGACACGCTTTCGTAAGCGATTACATATATGAGCGTTATTCATATAAAAATTATTATGTCTGTGTCGAAACAAAATATCAATTAATACTAAAGTAACATGGCGATTTATTCTCGTGATCTTATGAAATATGATATGTTGTACTTGTTACGATTATCCATTTTACCTATACGCTTAGACAATATTTATATGCTTATAGACAACAGTTCTTATTTTACGGACGGTTACATTGATCGGATTTCAGACAGAAACATTGAGTTTTCTCCTTTGCGGAATCAAGGACGGGTTAAAATTGGCAAAGGTTTTGTACATACAGAATATGTGCAGTCGAAAATTGTAACTAGATTCATGCATTTAAAAATAGTTTCCTCTTGTGAAGTCACGTAATTTCTCATATAAAATCAGTAGCGGGGTCATAGACGTCAGCATGTTCAGCTCAAGAAAGATTCACATAGACGTTTGCATTCGTATACGTTTCTATGGTATTCTTTGGAATAGCCTTATCGATCGGTGTCTTAAATATTTATGGCATAGCGTATAGCGCTCTCGTTTTCACGCTGTTGTGACTCTAAGTCTGCTGTTGTAAGATATCTAAGAGGAAAGTCGTTCAATGGCTGCGGTTTTCGTAATGTTGAATAAGTTACCGACTTCTCACGCGCCTTATTATTATTATTATTTTTTTTATTCAAACGCCTGCCACTTCGTTATCTGTTGTCCCGGTTTCGCTAGAGCTTGCTTCCAGTGTTCGCCATAAGTTCCACCGACATCAGGCCCGATCACAAAGTGGCCTACGGGAGTCTTCTTGCCTAAATAATAGTAAGAGCAATACGATATATATCGGTGTTTTATATTTTATAAAGGTAAAACTTTTAAAGCTTACCCATTTTATTCTTCGAGACGAACTTCACAACGAAGCTTACGTCGTTGAGCGCTCCTTTGTACGGATTGTCGGCGACGACTCTCGCCGCCTCCGGCGAGAATTTCATGGACACCGTCGGTACAAATCGATCGCTCTTCCAGAAATGTGTTACTCGACCGTTGTCAACAACCGACATCTTCAGATACATCTGTCCTTTTAGACCCTCGTGCTCATGCATCGTCTGAAGCGAACATCTCAGACGGTTCAGAGACAATATTAGCTGCCCGCCACTGTCTTCATCTTTCTCGCCCTTCGATAGACATAAGGACAATTCAACTTGTCCCTTCTTATTCTCTTTCTGAAAGAATATTTTATATATTTTGATAGAAAAATTAGATAAAGAGTATAGCGATGTATATTACAGAGGAAAATTTCAATATTTATATTTATAACAAATAAACGTGCACCTATTATATACATTTTTTATTAATATAGGTATATGTATATAAAGTGACACCACAGCTATTTCCAAAGAATTGTAAAAGTGAAAAAAGTAGATGTAATTTTAATAATCAGGATTTTATTGTGGAAAATGAGATTTATCTTTGAGAAAATTTCTACGTTAAAAGTATGATTGCGCAGTTACACAATAATTGCGAGTGCGTACAATATCGTTGTATTAGCTGAAGAGTAAATTTGCATGTACATTGCAAATAGTGTATTCAGCTCTTCTTCATTCAGAAATGGCGTAACTGTGGTTTTTGCGACCGCAGTGCCAGTCGTTACGAAGCTGCGAAAACTTACTCTTTCCTCGGCACCTGAGATACCACTGGCGATCGGTCGTAGTGGTTTCCACAAGTCCCCTGTGGACACATCGCTGGCGTGCTTCGACTTTGGCGGTTTGCAAACGAAGTTCTTCGGGTCAAGTGGAATTGTCGTTGCGCCAACGGTTCGTCTCTTGTCGTAGGCTCTTCTCTCCACGACCGTGGGTTCCGCGAGTTTGTCGGAATTCTTGCCGAAGAACTGGCTGAGGAGTTTGCAGTTCTTGGTAGAATCCTGATTATCGGCAGAAGTGCTCTGACCTTCCTTCTTTTTGCCGCCCTTCTTTGGCAATTCTTTAGTGGGCGACGTTTTATCCGAATCCTTCTTTTCAGTCGCTATCAGAGGCTTGTCCTCGAGAACCGCGTAGAGAGTCGCGACGATAAATCTAGATCCGTTAATTTCTTCCTCCACGACCTTCGATTTGCCAAACTTTTGCTTGGTTTCTTTGCGCAGGAGGAAAACAAATTCTTCGTTCCACTGTGGCCAGGATTCATTCCTCGACGTGGTCTCGAACTTTTCCTTTCCAGGAATCAGTTTCACCTGAAAAATTACGATTGTCAGTTTCTTCGATATCTGATAGCAAACTCCGATTCATGATTTATCGCGCCAGTTTTAAAGTGGAAATATATAAGAATAAAACGAGAATAAAAAGTCAGAGAGAGAGAGATAGACACAAGCAATAAAAGAAATTAATAGATTCTGACTTGTACTTATTTTGTGGCGAGAATCAATTTTCTAAAGAGAATTCTTTGAATTATAAAATGTTCATTTCTAATTCATCGATATATTCCAACGGTATAAGAAGAAAATTCATATTCTCTGTACGATTGAATTTACGTCCAGTCGTAAATAATGCAATCAAGTTAGAAATATTTTTATGCCACCACTACTGCAGCAGACATTTCGTTAACGATCCGTGTATACCGCGTGCTCCCGAAATATGTTGAAGCGTTAAATTGATTTCTGCCACATAATATGCAGGTGTTTAGCGGGACATAAGTTGTCCTACTCGCGCGACCACGTCGAAGGAAGTCGTAAAGAACATTCTCTCGCCAGTCAATAGGATACTACAGTTAATGCCGGACTTCTATAATGCGTTACTCATATGGAATTACGTAATCACAGATAACACCCAAGAGTGCTGCGAGCGTCTCCGCCTCACGCGTAATTCAGGCTCGAGTACGACGGAGCGTAGCGGAGCGCGATCTTGCAGTTTGCATTTGGCATCGTCTGGCATCTCCGACGCACATTTATCGAACGACATTGATTACTTCACCTCAGATCTTATTGGTGCATACAAAATTAAATTAACTATGTTTTTTTTAAATTGAATTATCGTATTAAATGCATTGATTAAAATTGTGGATATGTTCGTGGCGCTAAATGTGTGTGGAGAATACGAGCCGTTGACGAGATGACATACGCGCTTCCTGTTTGCTCAAATGCGATCGATCCACATTCTCGAGCCATTTTCTCGCGTTTACTCTACCTTCACGACGTAGCTATTGACTCTGGTGAAACCGAAGTTCTGTGGCAAGTGCCTGGCACCGAGCACGGTGACGTTCAGTGTCTTGTCGTTCGGCGAGTGCACGATCTTGATGCCGATTTCCGGCTCCAGATTCACCGTGCGATCCAACGGCGTCGACACCGTCTTCAGGCTGTTGTCGATGAAATTCCTGATCTTCGCCAGCGCCATGTTCGCGCAATTGTCCTTTCGAATTCCCAATTACGGCTTATCGGCAAACGAGCGATCGTTTAGATAACGGTCGATCACCACGGGCTCGGTAGCGTTGTCCGCGAACGCTGCAAAATTCTATCGTGAGCGTTTTATTATGAGCTAGCTGCACAGGCGCACGCTAAAGGTGCGCTATTAATACACGCATATATATAATACGCCGTCATGCTCCCGGTTGTCCAGGAGATACGATTTTTGGAACGGCGCGTGATTGTTTGCCGTGGATAACGACAAGAATTTCCGCAGATAACGAGATCTTCTATATGTTCATTGTTATCATCTTGAAGCTATATAGTAATGACGGGTATTAATACATTGATATAATCCTATTTCATAATTACTTCAATGTTTTATCAGCTCCGCTTGTCATGTTTGACTGATAGGAATAGGTAATTCCTCAAAATTACTTTATTTATAAAAAATAGGGAGAAGTGCCTCAATTATTTTTATGCTCGATTTTATATCGTGCGATGTAACGTTACTGTTATTTTACAACAGAGAGTAAATCATTTTACAGACTTACAAATGTTTACAAAACAGTTATTACCAGAAAAGTATTAGAACAATGCTCCGGGGCGATTCTTTTGACTTTCGATCGTAAAGCGTGATCGTAAATTTTTCGTTCGTAAAGCAGCGTGCTTTCTCTTCTCATCGGGAAACACAATGCTTCCATCACCACCAACAAGTGATTATCAGCTGTTCTGAATCGACAATGGCCGGCTCGGCCCTTTCGCTCCCAATAAAGCCGCGCGCGTGCAAGAACAGGACACTCGAGAGCATCGAAGAAACGAGCTGTATAACGCGATCGAACTTTCCCCGAGAAAAAAGAAGCTTCGCCTCTCCTCGCGACCACGCTGTCGATCGATCCGGAGCAATCGCCGCTATGCCACGACCGCTCCGGAGTGCCGGGAGGAAAATCGCGTTTGCCGAGACCCGGCGGCGGCACCGACCTCGATTATCGCATCATTAACTAAGGAGAATTGACGAGACAAATGCGATAGGGACGCTCGGCGTCTCCCATCTTCTTAATAGAGACTTCAACGCTCGGTGTGTCATCCGGAGTAGGAAGGAAAAAAAACAAAGGCGATAATTTCTAATCTTCTTCCTCCGTGTTGTCTCGCCCATAGATTGAATGAAATTTTGCTCCAACTATATTAGTCGAATGCTTTATACAGCATATTCTTCGCGTTTCTCGCGAAGCAACGGTAACGGTAGCGGAAACGAATATCTTTTTATTTTATTTATTCTCTTTAATTGCTTAGTTAATGTAACGGCAACAGAAACAAATATTTTTATTTTGTTTTTATTTATTCTCCTTAATTGCTTAGCCAATGCGTTTTCTCGTTATTATCGGAAACATCTGAAAACGATCCGTTATATTATCTCCTCTCTAATTCGACGCGAGCGTGCGCGGTTTCGAATTACTGAGACACGAATTACAATGCACCGACTCGGGTGACGCGTCAGGTAGCTTGTTCCACACACGCGACCCGCGAAAAGCAAAACTTGCACGTACCATAATCGCGATCCCGGCGATTCGGAGCAAATTGCTGCTGGCTGCTGCTGCGACGGCCGGCTCTCAGCGTCGGTCGAGATCCTCTGAGCGAGCAGGAAGAGGATCGTTGTCGACCGGCGAGCGGCAACAACGGTCTAACGTCGAGCCACGTCTGGCGGATCTGTGATTGGCGAGGGTGCCCCGCGGCTACGATCTTTCTGTCGATGGCCAACGGCGTCAGACGCGCGATACCATAGTCACACTGGATGCGATCGAACGTGTACAACACGCACCACCACCTTCGCCGCCGATCGCCGGGAGGAATTTTGCCGAGAGCCTTTCACCGCACACGCCGTCGTGGTCCGCAATCGCGTTCGCAGCGCATTGCGACGCACCGGGATCAACTTGGACGGTCATCAACAGCCGTCAACGAGATGCGTGGGACCCCATGAATGGCTGGCTTCGTGAGCGGATTGCGCGCGTGTGCGATCGTTATTGTAGTCGTGACAGCAGAGTCGTCTCGGCTCCGTTTGCGCGCGACGCGCCGCCGTGGTATGCAGCTTGCTATCGCGTGGGTTCCCTTTATAAGAGACCAACGTGGCCGGTTTACAGTGGCGGATCGTAACAAGGCATTTTTCGATGGGCACCAGTCGGACAGGAATTTATAAAAGAACAGACGACGCGCGTGAGAAATTTGCCAAAAAGGATATGTACCGTCTCGCGTGTGTCATACACATGCATTACAACACGTACGGATATTTTAAAAGATTTTTTTCGCTTATTGTATCGTACAAAGTATATGTAATTAGTAGTATTATTCTGCTTAATATATTTAATATATACAATTAAATCCTGTCGTGATCACGTCAGATGGTTAATTTTAAAGTTAAAATTAATTAAAAAATTTTTAATTTAAAATTAACTTTATAATTTTTATGTTTTGAAACTCCAATATTTGCAACTACGATCGTACGGTACTGTCATAAAAGCCGTTACCGTTGAAGTAGGGGGATTTACTTGTATCCGCCATCGTACATCGTACACCGTCTCTAGATTGGTAAAGTGGTGGTTGTGGAGTGACGCCTGTTGCGCTCACAAGGTCGCACGCTCACATTGTGCGTTGCTGTGTATGTGCAGATGTGTGAGTGTGCAGGTGAGTGAACATATATGCACGAGCTTCTGCGTGAGTAAACACAACCACATGAATGAGGGTCTGAGGGTATACGGAAACAGGACCGTAAATAGTCATAAATTCTCCTTGTCCAAGATAGCGCCAGGAAAGTATATATAACGAAGTATATAACAAAAAATCTTTGCGATAAAAGATTTCAGTATTAGAGTTGATGTAATATTCCAATAACATGACGTGTCTTTTCGTAAAAAATAGAAAATTTTGGAGGAGCGTAGAAATCTATGTATAGATAATATATCGGGACGGCATCATGCCGCAGCGATAAGCAAGCATAATATAGAGATTACCACGAATTAGTGATGAAAAATTAATACACTGGAGCGGTAAGTTATGCGACTCGTACATGCATAAGAATGATAACGATGGATCGGTGAATCGCGGCGAATAACACGTAATATAAATTTATACATCTTGATGCGTAGAAGAAACTAATTGTAATGTCACACGTCGATCTCGTGTTAGGCAGCTCGAAAGAATGCGGTAGAGAATATCGTTGCATAGAAAATGAATTGCGGCCACTGCATTAGAATATGATGCGTTCAATATGTTGCTGTCAGAAGCACTTGTTATCATTAAACAAATTATTTAAATGTACAATTTATTTTTTGTGATTAGTTGATTACTTTTAGATGTCTATCTGACTTCTAATTTATCGCAGTTCGATCTTCGGACCTCTTATTTTAGCGTGAGAGATAATACTGTGAAAATGAAAATTATAACAATGCTTTCTTACCATTTTGCCCATTTTTATTTATACTCCTTTTTTATTTATACTCTCCATACGCGCGCTTATTATAGACATAGACAATAGACCTTTAGAAGGAAAAAACACATTCGCGTTCGCGGTTGCATTATTTCAAACGCAACAGTATTTAAATACGCGTTCCGAACGATGCTCTACGCGTATCTAATTGCGTTGATCGCACGTGATGATATGCAAGGATGGCTCTCTCAGGTATTATGGCCTTCAAAGTTAAGTAATGTTTGTCATCTTGATTATATCGAATAAACTTACATCTATTGGAAGCGAATCCAATTTGCTATCAATATTGTTTATCGTTTCTTTAAGTGTAAATGATTTTATACATAATTGCATGATTTATGATCTAAAAAAATAAACAATCTTACCAAGCCATTAATTAGAAAATGAGTAGAAATAAAATAGAAATGATAAGTAATAGTTACCTAGTGTGGATAGGTAAATTTTTAATAATTTTAGTTACTCGTAAGGTGACGAAACTGATATTTTCTGCGGAAGTTAAGCAGCGGTTTCAAGAGTCGAAAGCAGCTACGTGCACCCTACTCTAGATGGCAATAATGACGATGATCAACCCCTTCTTCTACCAAACAACCCCACGATTGACAAACAGCTGTTCAGCACCGCCATGGCGCACGCGACGTCGCGACGTCAAAAACACTTCGAACAATTTCGATTTATCCATGCCGAAAAAGTCTTTCCGCGTCGCGACACGATTTATCTAGTGATAAACTTTCGATCGTAGACCGGTATTTCGCGATAGTGCTTCGGGCTGTGCCAATTGTATATTCGCGAGTGATATTTAAGTGACGTTTCAGAAATATTAAATGTGAATTTTGATCTTTAACAGGTAAGAATTTATGTTTTATTTACTTTTTAACGCCTTTATGTTTTGGGTTTTGGATAATAGTCTAGAAGTAGGTGTTGCATAATTTTTAACAAGATAACGCAACGGAAAGAGTGACACATAATCGGCAGATCAGAAAGATATATCATATACAAAGATAATGTAATAAAGAAAATTAAGTGAATTTTTTTTTAATTAACTATTTTTAATAAAAAATTTTGAGTAATTTTTATTGTAGGTGCGATATATTTTTTTATTACCTTTATTGCATAATATTATTTGAATAAATAAGACACGTTAAATTATTTTTAAAAGGAAATAATCTATTGTATAAAACATATTCAAAATTTCTTAATTGTTTTATTAAAAGGATATTATTTCAAGAAGTATGAAAAAGCTATTTACTTATGCATATATCAGTATATTGTTTTATTTTATGTATATATATTATATACGTGTTTTTTTTAATTAAATGCCTACTCAAATTACCAAGGTACCTTATCTAAATCGTTACAAAATACTTAACTTCTTGATCGTAAGATGGCACCACATAGATATAGTTCGATTTGACAAATTCAGAAAAATTACTTTATTATCCAGATTATCATTTACAACTTATATTCAAATTCGGTACTTGTCATTTTTATATTAATCTGTTCCATTATTCATGTTTAATGGAAAAATAATGTGCGCATTATTGGGATTCTTTTTTGTGAGAAATCGATTTAAAAAATTAAGAAATAATTTCAAACAGAAAGAAGAAGATTCTATATTCTATCACGCATATTTATATGTTTATATAATTACATGTTTGATATACTTACATGCTTATAATATTTATAATATTTATAATATTTATGTAACATGTAGGAACTCTCGAGTGTATTTTCCATAACAGGTGTCAGATGATTTGAGATTCAGAATTATATGGACGACGCTTCTCGCATCTATGGGTGTGTGTCGTGCGCGCATTTTTCTTCCAGCTATAAAATAATCTTAAGTGATTTATCTCAAGATGCTAATATAATCTGCATGCATGTGACGAAGAGCAATGGGGGTAAAATCCTTTTTTTCAGAGAGGAAGGGCGACGCACACGATCTGAAAAATCATACATTCTGTTTTCAGTTACACGTGTTCTTATTCAAGTCACGTTCCGACGACAAGGGTAATAGCCCCGAACTTTGTCTTGGTCGGATCAGCTTAACTTCCGGTAGTAAAATTTCACGAAATTCCAGTGCGGTCGCGCGGCGAAATATGTTTTCTGTGGTTCCTGGCATTTTTCAGCTTGATCGATCACTGCCACATTGTTATACCGTAGGAAGCCGGAGATATAGCGGACGTTTTTATGAGTTTCCTGAAACGTGGACGTTACATCACGCCGATTAATTTACATTACCATAACATACACTCGCAACTTTAAGAAATTAAAAGAATAATTTGGGCAGAAAGATATCAAAATGACCTTTTTAATTTAAGAAAATTAGTTGAAGAAAGTTGAAGAAATAATTATTTCTGTTAATATAATCGCGAAATATTCGCCAAACTTTATTTGCATAATATTTGTTTAATGTAACTGTGGGTTCCAATTATCTGTATCCATAACAGAGCTATCTGATGTTCAATATACGGTGGCGCGACGATACAATGAGAAAAAAAACCCGATATGGTGAAATCACATTATGCGCTAGTAATCCGCGCCGCATTACGATGAATGCACGTGTCTGCGGCTTTTCCGCGCGTCACGAGATTCATGAATGCAAATATTCCGCGAATAAAGAGTCACGCGCGCTCTTTACATCATTCACCTTTCTCATTTTTGTCCCGCGTCTCCTTCCACACCCTCTCCCACGCCTTTGTTCTTCCTTACGCTATTTCCCTCTCGCCTTCCTCCATAACAGGTCGAACTTTAACCCCCTCCCTCTAGACGTATCCTAATGTACGCGCTACCCATTTTCGCGTTTATGATTTAATGAACGCAACTCCGCACTTTCCCACCATCGACAGCAGTCCGCGCGCCTCTTCCCTCGATAAATCTTCGGCGTACGCCTTATTATAAACTCTTTTGCGCGGCGCAATTTAAAAGTGTAGCTCGCAAGTTCGTCCCATGAAGCTTCGTATTAAGCTTCCACTTTAAAAGCGGCACCTCGGCAGCCGGTAGAAGTATCGCCGAAGTTTAGCTAATCATTTCTCATCGCGGACGCTGATAAATTATTCAATTATAACGTCCACCGCCATACACACCAACCGAACAATTCCAAAGTACTGCTGCAGGAAAGAAAAAGAGAGAGAGACGGAGAGAGAGCTGAGAAAGAATGTGGTGCATTTTCTTGACGCTATTCGAACGTTTCTCGCGATATCGAATTAGTATCGCGCCGACAGTGCGGGGATTAAAGTCAGATTTCGAAGTACTTGGTAATTCTCTGTAGGTATTTCTCGCACGTAGTCGTAGCTTGATATATTTAACCTTCCTTTGACCCTGCGCGCCCTTTTAAGTGCATCATTACGTATTCTCTTTTGTAACGCCGGGTTTTATGCAGACCACATTCGCAGCACCTTCCTATTCTTGATCATATCCCATATGAACCATGTAAGGATTGTAAGGTATTAATTATATCAACTATCCCTTATTGTAAATGTTTTCTATTAGCTACTACCTAAATGTATGTATGATAAATATGTAAATCAAGAAGTATGTGTGTTGTCTATATTATACAGAATCTCACGTTTGCCTAGCTAGTCCCTCCCCCCTTGATAAAAATTTAACGAACAAATTATTTTGTGATTAAACGAAATGAGTGAAAAATTTTTTTCTTATAAATATGGAGAACGCATAAATAGAATGCATATTATCATATAATTTATTCGTTAAATGTGGATCAGGTGAAGGACGAATTAGACAAACGTTAGAATCTCGCTAATAGAAACGCACAGTGGATCTCTTTCGGTCTATGCAAGGAAAGTTTTACAATCGGGCAAATCTAAGGGTAGCGCGCCAGCTTTAATTGAAATCTATTTACGTCTCCCGGCGTAGATTTCAACGCAATTTCTGTTAATATCGGCGTGTTCACCTCGCTGTTGTATGACACTTTGTTCCAGTTCTGCAACACGACGACAGAGAAAGAGGTCGGAAGTTTCTGGATGTCGGTAATGAATATATGAATGTATAAACGGTCGCCGTTTGTCACTCGAGAATCGTACGTGTATCGTTTCATGAATATCTCGCGTATCAAGATCACGTTTTCAATGCCAGCAAGACATTTAACGTCTCATGTTGCTACTCTTATTGAAGAAAGTTGAACTTTCAAACAATCATTTTTTTCATTTTCTCCTACGGCTTTAATATACATATGTATATGTATATATACAGGGTATTTCAGGTCAAGTCAATAAAACTTTAGAGTCTTATAGGAAATTGAATTTGAAACAAAAAAGTTCTTATAAACATAGGTCCCGAAACGCCTCGTTGAAAAGTTATAGCTAAACTTCGAAAAATCACGTTCTTTTGATGATGTTTAAAAATAACTCTTCATAACCCATCATTTATTTTATAAAAGTTATGAAATCTAATAGGTAATTAAATAACAAACTAAATTACAACAATTTTATTTAATTCTGATAAGGCGTTCAAAAGAAAATAAGCTCAAAACAACAAAAAACGTAGAAACTTGAAAAAATCACCTTTTAATGATCTTTGTGTAAACATTACATTCATAGCGTTCATTTTAGTGTAACAATTAGCCAGTTATTTTTAAAAATCATAAAAAACGTGATTTTTCGAAGTTTATTAGCTATATAATTTTTTAATAAAACATTTTCGGATGTTTGTAGGAACTTTTTTGTTCCAAATTCAATTTCCTGTAAGATCCTGAATTTTTAATGACCTGACCTGGAACGCCCTGTATATAATTAGTTTTTGATCTTTAATAGAAATAATTATTAAGAGCTAAGAGTTTGGATAGTGCATACCAATTCCTTTTGTCCCGAGCACCGAATGAAATATCACAAAATCGCATTTGTGCTGCTCATATCGTGAACGAACATTGCATATTATAAATGAATACTCGTGATAGACATCTGTCCATCAAATTTACAATCGTGGCATCATCAATTGTCCGAATCCCTACGCAGACAGAAATTTCATTTATCGAGAAAGTTTAAATCAAACCGCCATTACTCACGATGCGGCAACTGTGACGGAGCATTTCGATTCACCAGAAGGCAATTGAAATTCGTTTCGTCACTGGCTTTTACGAGTCCTCCTTTTTTGCGATTTTGCAATTTATAGTAGGTATTTCAAGATTCTGAATCGGCACAATTTGGCGGTACGCGGAAAAATACAATTCGTTTCGTACGTGGGTGGGGCTTTTTAGCTCTCTTTTTAATTTTCTACCTATCCTGCGGTAGAACTCGACGAATGTAAATTTCTGTCGATTACGATTGGCGCGCAAAAATCTATTTCATGAAATACGTTCGTAGTTTGTCAATCATGCAGAACAGAGCGCTTTGGAAAATTGGAACGTAAACAATTACTCAACTCGCGATCGTACGTATGATTTATCTATAACGTAAAATTGTTTAATTCATGATCGCGAGAAGAAAATATGTATAGGTCTTGCCATTTTGTTGGAGGTACTAAATTGTCATGAATTTCGACACTTCGCGCAACTCGAATCCCCGAAACTTGCAGATAAAACGGATTAGTACCGAGCGTAGCCGAACGAAGGGGATGTAAATCGATTTCGTCGTGCCCTTAAATTCTATTAGCGCCAACTCCGATTGCATTCTTCAAATGGAAATAGGGAACGAGATTTTCGCGACGGTGAAGTGATTTCGACAAAGCAAAGTCGCGCGCCGGGCGTGTGATTAGATTTTACACTCTCGCTTTACCTTCACCGAATGCCGTTGTCTTCGTTGTGCCCCTTAAACGAAGCCCTTCGCCCGAAACGTTACGAAACGATATCGGAAAATAAATTTTGCGTAATCGTGTTTCGACTATGGAGGGGCCCACCGTGGCTATTAAACGCAGGAAATTCTTGTCCTGCTCTGGCAGAGAACTAACAGGACCATTTCCCTTTCCAGTTTAAACTGCCATTTGTGAAACCGTCTGCCGCGGCGAACGAGTGTCCCGGTTCCTGTTCTATCGTTGATGATTTATTCAATCGCGCGCGCTTGTCGATATTTATCGTTCGGCAAACGTTCCGAGGGGACCAGACACTCTCCCGATGAGATAAATCATATTATCGTAGACAAGTAGCGTCCACTACGTGTGGCAATCTGCATCCATGCCAAAATCTGTGGCCGTACGAGCATGGAAATCATATTAGATTGATACTGTATTGCTTAATGGTGGTTATCTGCTTTTATAAGCGTCAACTGTCTTTTTGCATCGTCGTTATAGAGCAAACATCATTATTTATTTTGCTGGTTTTTTTTTAAATGGAATCATAATGCTACTCTTATAACTTTTTAAAGATCCTTTAAGAACTTTTCTATACTGTACAAAGTGTACAAGAAAATGAAAGACGAATGAAAAATTATAAGTTTTTACATTGTCATATCTTTCTCGTTAAATCTCTGTATAAGATAATGTATATCCGTTCATATTTTCTGCATGCCCCTTAAATTTTCGACAAGATTGGCCCTGATTTGCCACGGCGAGATGTAACATGCAAATGTGATGAGATGTTGCAGCATAGACGTTGTTGTATAGAACGACACTTCATCGTTGCTAGGGTTAATGCAGAGTTGGCGAGTTTCCCCTCGGAAACTTTGAATCCGACAGCCTCCGGCGTCGTCGCACGAACTAAAACGTTCGCCTCGCGAATTTCTCTCCGAGAGGATGCGCTCTCGGGGAAAGTCCCAGATAGGAAACAAATCCTATTCGGACGGAATGGCCGTTCGGGGGAGTTGCTACAACGATTGAATGCACGCCACGCTCGATTATTTAAGCGCGCACCCGAGATTTCTCGGGGCGTAAGTCGGGATGCGGCGCGGCGCGGAAGATCGACGGGAGGCACCCTCGGCCTCGGCGTGGTGTGCGAGACACGGCGCGGCGCGACGGATATATATGGCGCGACAAGGAAAAGGAGCGTGTGTCGGCTGACGCCGCTTCGCGGAGAGCGATATCGATTTCGACCTGTCGAGCGTGAGCGATTTAAACTCGGAAGACGAAGGAGATAACGTAAAGTCTCCGTCCTTCCCGCTCTCTCTCCCTCCCTCTCCGTGCTCGTTCGTGCACCGCGAAGTCGATCGGATTCGAGCGCCGAGGAGTATTTCTATGATTTACTCTCTCGACTGACGGCCGCTGCATCCTCAGCGACAACGTAGCAACGATACTGTTTAGATTGTCATAATAGGATTATCTCCTTTTTCTTGCTAGCTGTTCGATTTAACGGAACGATGTCGAAAAAGTAAAGTAATTGCAATATAACGATTTAGATTGGGGGAAAGTCTAAAGTTTATTATATCTATGTAACATTTAAAATTTTTGAAATATAAATTTGTGCAGCTTCTGCTAATCGTAGCAATTTTTTAGAAAAAATGCTAAAAAATTGTTGCGCAATATCTCGTTTACCTACATAATAAGGTCCAAAAGTTTCCAGTCCAAAGTTATAAAGAAGGTGATTAAATAAAATTATTATTTTTATTTTTTAATATAATTATCCTTTATTTCAATATGTATTTTAGAACAATGAATTAATTTTACATCACACGTGCGTGGAAAGATCGCACTCCGCCTTCGCCTCGTGCGTCCACTCCGCACTCGTGTCCAATTCTCAACTTCCCGCACTTGTTACACAAATAACTATTTCCACACTTTATTAAAAAACTATTCTGAAATTTTGTCCTTAAAATGACTTAATATACTGCGAAGATTATTTCTTTATTATTGGTAAATTTGTTCCATGCAAGATTTAAAATTTTAAAACTATTTTTTATTTTTAAAATAGAGTTAACATAAAAATAAAAAATAATTTTCAAAATTAAAGTTTAATTTGCATGAAAAATTTATCAATGACGGAGAAATTATTTCGCCATGTCAAACTATTTTAAGAACAAAATTTAGAATAATTTTTTGATAATAATAAAAAAATTAATTTATTGTTCTAAAATATGTATTGAAATAAACGAAGATTATACTATAACAAATAAAAACAGTTGTTTCATTTTATCACCTTTTTATATCTTTGATCCGGAAACTTTTGGCCTTTACTACTAATTTTACTACTTCTCTCTTAAAAAGCTATAACTGTTTCGTGTAATTTAGCTGCACATTTACTTCTTACCACGTCTTGTTAAGATAATATGGTATAAAAATATATATGTTTTTTGCCGTCATCCGGTTACACCGAGATCCCGGAGAATCTTAGAAAAGGATACGCGCGCTAAATCTACATTTCCGAAAATATTATTCCACGGTTATTCGCGTGCGATAGATAGAATGTCGAGACTGCGCCCAGCCGATGCGGCTACACTTTGCGGGGCCGAATATCGATTTCGTATTGCATCGGCAGATATCGAAAATATTGTCGTTTGTATGTAGCATGTAGCCGAAGGAGCAAGCGCGGGCGCGATTTAGGATTCCAGATAAATAGTTACGACCGCTCACCCCCACTCGAGCGGTCCCTGTGCGGCCCCCGTTTCGAAACGTTTTACGCGAAAATTCCGGGGCTTACGCGTGTTGTCGGCAGGTGTTGTCCCTTGGAGAGCGGTATCGATTCCGCGCCGTTGAGCATGAGCGATTTAAGCTGCGGAAAACAGTAGGAACTTATAAAACCATCGTGTTGCGGAATCAGCCCGCGACGGAAACGGTTAAAATCATTTTCTCTCCTCTTTCCCACCCCCCTCCCAACTTTCTCGCTTATCTAAATACTTTAAGGTGCTCTATTGACTCCGATATCTCGCCGATGCTACTATAAATAAGTTCAAAGAATGGATGATTCGCGCGTAGGATCGATTCACGTAACCGATTAGTTATTTAGATCGATTGTTCTAAATTCTTTTCGAGGGAACTTTGGGTTAGTTTCAGTGTGGTAATGCTCGGCTAGCTCGTATCCGCGACGGTTATTAGGGACGTCATTATGGCGCAGTGTCTCTAATCAGCGGTGGCGATCTTTCGATATCTACCGTCAGAAACCATGTCACGTAAATGTGGGCTATCTGAGTTGTAAATCATTGCGAGTAATCGTGACATAATTATGTACTCGTTGCAAATGAGACGTCGGGGATGATAGAATCACACTTTTAAAACACAAAGTGAGTTAATAATTTTATTAGAGAGAGAGAGAGAGAGACGGCGTTATCCTCGGAACAATTAAAATTGTAATCAAAATCGCTCATCGCGAAATTATCTTTCCAAGTGAATATCTTAAAATAACTACCCGCTATTTTCTTCTACGCTAATTCTAGGTTATCCATTACATCTTCTTGGCTAACCGAGGGTCGTCCGCGAGACCCGAATTGCGCCAGAGGAATAAAAATATTTCCATACCGGCGGTATAATGCACCGCGGTTTCTTACAAAACACAACGATGCATCAGTTTTATAACAGTGTTAAGGATTTAGCTTGGCCAAGGGGACGTTATACGCGTGCGTTAATGGACGCGATTACCGATAACGACTTCCTAGCATTTTCGCGAGTCGGCACACCGCGGCCGGAAACCGACTCCGCGGACGATACTTCCTGACATTTATCGAGATTTCTTTCCGACAACGTCGCCTTTAAAACAGTATATTAGGCTGAGAGTTATAAATCAGACTCCCGGGGCGGCAGCGGCGGTTGTGTCGGTTGGTGGTCGTGATAGTGCTTAGTAAGTAAGACAGTATGCTGCGCTCCGCGTTGTACGTGTTACATTAGATGTGCTTATATACAGGACGTACCAGAAATGTGCATTTTCTCTCAGACATAAATTCTCTAATGAATTTACAAAACCAAGTTTTTCTCAGTAAAAATTTTGATTAAATTTCACTTGAAACGACGACATAAATTTCACATAAACAAAACGAACAAGAGCAATAATGTAAGATACATTATTTCCCTTGTGGATAATTATTTATATAATTTTTAGAAGTGGATTATGCAATGTTGCCTTTCTTTTATTTAACTATGTAACATTGAAAGGTGGTAATCTTACTGCAAAATGTTTCCTAATAAAAAAATTGGAGAGAACAGGCTTTGTCGTATCCAATCATTAAATTGCGCGTGACTTCTGATGCATCCTGTATACGCGAACAGCGTACATAGAATGCCAGCAGGTTGGAGTCACGAGATTTCCCGGGTAGCCTGCTGCTACAATATTGCTCCTCCCTGGCGTCAGGCCAACTTGCCTTCGACTGGGTGATGGGAGGAGAGGAGCGGGAAGAAGTGCGTGGAAAGGAGATAGACGGAGTCAGGATAAGAAGGGGACGAAGTAGGTGAATGCCTATCATGTGAATAAGCTCTACAGCGCAGCGTACGTGGGCGTCCTTTTAATTTGCGTGCTTTCCCATTCCTCTATAGCCCTTTTTTACCTTTCATCCTCTCTCTCTCTCTCTCTCTCTCTCTCTCTCTCTCCCTCTCATACTCTTGTTTTTTCTCCCATCATTGCTTTCTTTTTTCCCGTCGATATTGCGTTAAACGGTGTCTTATCCTGCCTCGGCAAACGTGGCCGCCATTCAATCTTCGTCTGTCAATCGCCGGATTTAACCACAGCTTCGGAAGCATCAACGAGGATGATGGCGATAAAGGGAAAGATTATGGAGCGGATACGTTATCCTCTCTCGCGAAGAGATTAGATCCGAACTGAGGTTCGCTTTTAAGAATCTGCGGGATCTTATCAAATTGCTCCCAACGGTAGTATTTCACGAAAGCGTTTCGTAAATAAATGGTATGTTATTTATGCAACTTGTTCAATTATACAATGTGAATTAATGGAAATGATTCACTTCTAAATGTGATCGAAATTCTATGACATTTTTAGATAAAAATAAAAATGTATTCTTGAATTTATTATAATACGAGAAACATACATGATCCTATATCGTTATAGAATTATATCTAGGTGACATTCGTATTACGAATTTTATATCTTTTGAATCAGATATAATTTAATCCTCATAAATGTTACACAGACATTTTGAAAATAGGACAAAATTATTTCAACGAGTGCTTTCTAAGAATTTGTGAAGTCAGCCCGCCGTGTCTGAAGTTCGAAGCTTTTCGCGATTTTCACGATGCTACATCAAGCGAAATGAACTCTTGAAATTATTCAACGATAAGTTATTTGAATAATCACAAGTTAGTTTGGAAATTTATAAAAAATCGGTATGAAATTCGTTATGAACTTCCGCAAGCAAGTGGATGCGCGATTCATGACTTGTGCGACTTTGTCAAGGATTTACTAATTACTTCGTTGAAGTACGAAAGCTCGATTTAAAAAAATCCAAACAACTAATTTTCTACGTAAATTTTTTTAATTTAAAATTTCAATTTAATTTTTTTTAATAATTTTTTTATCTGCTGCAATTTAATTAAATTAGTAATTTTAATTACGAATTTTCAACGATATCTGTTGTTTAGAAAATATCGGAGGAAATCACGTGGAAAGTTGCTAGCGTTTAATTAGTTTTAAAATTCGATACGCGTTTGTTTTTCCAACGCATTTCACATTTTTAAAATAAATATCAAACAATATTAAATAATACTAATTAGCGCGGAACGTGTTTTTCTCAACGAGAGCAGTGACGGATGCCTCAGTAACGTGTAACGTACGGATCCGGTCTAACGATAAATTGCAGCAGGCGTTACCTCTAACGAAAACATCGTTTCCGCGAACATCGGTCCGCATACCGCTACATACCAACTGCCGGCTCTGCCTTATCCTTCTTCATTACACCGCCGAACTTTTCGGCGTGCGCACGGCTGAATTATATTTCCGCTGTGGTTCCGGCCCACTCGCAAAACGCCGCAGGCAGGAAACAACCTGGAGATGACCGCAGACTCGTTATTCTCCCGCGGCGGCGACTCTCTAACCAATCCAGAGTAAATTCCATTGCCGCGGTTGTTTTCTATTTATCGCGATCGAAAGGAGACAGAGCGAAAGAAAGAAAGAAATCGGGGATTCGGGTAGAGAGAGAAAAAGCGGTACACGCGAACAGCGTGCGCACGCGAAAAGATTGAAAGCCCGGAGGGAAGCGTGTCGAATGAGAGAAAATCGGTAAAAGAGCGAAATGGACTGGCGATCGGGAAGAGACGACGATCTTGCCGTGGTGGTTGGTTGATCGGTCATCACCGTCAACCCTGAGGGCGGTTTGCCGGGGTTAACCGATGCAGTACGACGCGACGCAGCGGGGTGTCCTATTGCAACCAGCTTGAAAATCGCTCGAGTGTACCGTCGACCCCGACTAGCCTGGCCGGCCTGCGGTCGCTCATCGGACGTTATATCTGCAGTATTATAGGTGTGCACACGTGCAAATACATATACATGTACATACGTGGAGACATTCGTACACGCGATCGTTCCATGGATATGCGTGTGCGTGTAGGGACACGAGACAACGATGCTTCCGGGTTCCCGTGGGAGGGCCGGAATGGGTGGATGAGTATCGGTGTTAACGTCTCAGTGGACACGCCGCGCGCCGTGACGCTGTTCGCTCTAACCGATAACGTTGCCAACTCGTTAGAAATGAATGGGCCGTGCGGGGGAGCAGCAGGTGACATGGGGGTCGGAGACAATGGAGTCGGTAACGGCCTCTCTGTTCCGAGTGCAATGCGCCCGCCGTCTCTTTCTCACCGCTCTTCAAGACTTTGTCGGCTCACTTCGTCCTCAATTACTCCGATACCTCGTAATTAATCTCGAGAGTTCAGGCGGTGTTTGCTGGAGCTCGTTATATCATGGGAACAGAGCGTCCGCGGTGGCGGAAGAGGACGACGAAGACGAAGGCGCCCCGAAATGATGCCTTGAGAAATTGAGACGTACATAAAGGACACCCGGGCATGTTAGACGGGAAAAGGACCGTCGGTAGGGGGATGGCTTTACTTTGAGGCCAACCCTCGTCACTCGAAGTAAGCAAAGAGCGTTCAAAATCGTCTGTGACGCGATTAATTTAATTTTATTGCTCATCCGCCTGCTTGTTATTTACGAGCGCGGCGATTATCCGCCGCGTAAATGATGTTCCGGGCGTACCTCCTGTCTGGTGTTTCCGCTTTGCCAAGACGAAGCTTTTAACATAAGCGAAAATTCAAGTAACTTCCAAGTGAACGTGAAATGGAAATAAGGAAGTACGTGTATCGATATTCCATGTCGATAGTCCGGCGCGTTTTTGAAGAATTCAGCTAACGGAGCGCGCGAGAGTGTCTGGTTACGTGCAAGCGACTTAAGAAGTAGCCTTTAATATTCATGTGTAACTTGAGATATCGTCCGGTGGCTGCGACGAACGCGGTCACCGGGTAATTGTAAATTCAAATCATCGTCAAAGTTTAAGGCGAGGCAGCGAGTCGCGCGCGCCGTAGCTCTTTAAAGGGATACCCGCGAGAAAATTATAAACTTTCCTCTCATCGTCGATATCTCAACTGCGCGCTTTTTTTAGATCAATTGATTTGAGTCGCGAGAACTGAAATTTTGCGACCGTTATCTTATCATCCGGTCGGCATTATCCCTCCCTTTAAATATATGCACGGTCTTTCTCCTCGCCGAGCGCGAGACGAACAGGAACAACTTATCATTGCCCCCGATAAGGCTACTTTTCCTCGGATGCTCCGTCTACCGTGAGAGTAATCATGTCACACGATCGTAAGAACTTTTGCCTCGGCCGTAGATCACCGTAAACCGCTGCATGTGACGCGCGCCCTGAAACTTTACAAAACTTTCGTGTCCCTTAAACTGGCGCGCGCGGTATTAAACCCCGGGACGGGATAACGATGGTGCCCGAATCGATCGTCATCGGCCGACTAACGGAGAAGAGCTCGCGAAGGGAACGCTTGGAAACGATTGCGGATCCAATCGTCGTGACTTTGCGCTCGTAGATCGCTGTCTCTCTCTCTCTCTCTCTCTCTCTCTTTCTCTTTCTCTCTCTCTCTCGGCACACTGACATTTAGGAAAAAAAGGATTAGCAGCAGGAGCTAAAATTTAGCTGTGACAGCTAGGACGTGTCCCTATTCTAGGGACAGCTAATGCTGTTGCTGTCCCAGCTAAATTTATTCGCTATTTGGACTTAGCTACTGTAGCAACAAATTTTTGCTACAACAGACAAATGTCGCTTAGCTGAATTAGCTACTTTATCCCTAGCTAATTCATTTTTTGCTGCAGGAACTAAATAATCTTCACTATGAGTGCTAAGATTTTTAGCTACAAAGATAGCTACTTTATCCCTAGCTAATTCATTTTTTGCTGCAGGAACTAAATAATCTTTATTATGAGTGCTAAGATTTTTAGCTATAAGGATACAATTTTCGCTGCTAATGCAAAGTAATTTTTGCTGTCTTAACTATTAATTTTACTAAAGAACCAATGCTATACTAGCTCCAGGATCTCATAGTTAGAGCTGTGCTGTATATTACAGGATGTCCAAAAGGAAGTTGTTGAAACTAATCAGATATCATTTTCGAATGCAGTTATTGAAAAAACAAACATTGCGTTGAAAAGAGGAAAGTATACAGTTTTTAATGGATGTAAATAAAACTTAACAAAATTTTGTATACTAATTTATTTTATTGACAAGAAATAACGAAAAATAAACAAATAATCAAATAAGCTAATGCATTAGCTTATTTAATTATCATTATACAAACATTGTTAAGTTTTATTTATACTCATTAAAAACTGTAAACTTTCTTCTTTTCAACACAATTTTTGTTTTTTTAATAACTGCATTCGAAAATGATATCTGATTAGTTTCAACAACTTCCCTTCGGACATCCTGTAATATACAGCACAGCTCTAACTATGAGATCCTGGAGCTAGTATAGTTAAGTATAGCATTGCTTCTCTAGTAAAATTAATAGTTAAGACAGCAAAAATTACTTCTATTAAATGTACATTGCATGTGTAATTAGGTGTTGAATGGAAATATCAATATCAAATAAAAGACCTACAGGACTAATTTTTGCAAGCTGTAAGAAATTTTTATCACCTCAGAGAAACGCTACCAAAGAAAGAATTAATACAACTAATTATAAGATACAGAGACTTTGCACAGAGTTATCTCTTCTGATCATGTGTTTCTATTTAATAAAACGTTTTAAATGCTGGTGGGAAATAAAAAATAAAAATATCATATATTACTGACATATAAATATATTTAATATTGATATATAAATATATTTTAGATATAATATATATTTTAAGAACACATTTTATTATTTTGGAAGACAAAAGTACATTCGTAAAAAAAATGTAAAAAAAGTAAAAGAAAGATGTAAAAAAATTGTTTTCCAAGTGTGAGACGAATAATGAATAAGTGAATAGAAAAATCCTTAAAAAAATATTGCTTGAGTCCTGAAATGGCTGGAAACAATAATATAATTATATTATTATACCATGCTTAAGCTATTCCTGCAATGTTTCTATTAGTTCAAATAATTATTATTTTCTGTCATTTAAGAGCTCAAACAATGATTTTTTGAGGTCTATTTATTTCACACTTAGGGGCCAAAAACAACATTTTTTAAACATCCTTCTTTATAGATAATACTTCAAAACAATATATTGTTCTCCATTTGCCATTTTGTACACATGAAGTGGCTGATAAATCAGTAAGTTCACTAACCTTGATGCAAAACCACTTAGTATCTTTTTCATTATTTTCTACTTCGTACCCTCTGACATGGAGATTGAGTCCTATATTAATTATAGGTGAGCATACAAACAAAGGTTCACTTTCATGTAACAAAATGATTTTTATAAGTGCAAAACATAAGTCTCCAGAAATGTCTACCCCAACAATAAGAGCAAATCCAAGTTTGTATCGAAAACTTTTCCATTCTATCCATTTTACACATAAATGTTTAGAACTTCTTTTAAAAGAATCAGGAAGCGAGGACTTAAAAAATGAATACTGAGGAAGTTCGGAAAGATCTACAATGTCCCCTGGACCAGTTATAAGACAAAGAAAAATACTGGATTTTAATATAAATCTGTAACACAAAGCAAGTTGAAATTTTGTGGCAAGAGACAAAAGATTTTTCCTTGACTGTGATGCAGTACTATATGCTTTTAATCGTTTATGCATAGCTTCAAAACGCATACAAGACACATTTGCAAATGGCCCCAAATAACTGAAAATCATAGAGTAATGCAAAAAAAAATGATGTTTGGGTTTTAATCGGTCTCCAGTAATTCTAAGGTATAATTCATTGTGCTCTTTTATTAAAACTTGTAGAACATTATCAATGTCCGATGGAAGTTTTTTTGCTTAAGCGATATTGAAAATATTATGTAATAAAAGATACAATTCCCAGAATTCATCATTTTCTTCGATTACATCACCCATAAAAATTCCAAACAAACGCACAAATAGCATCATCTCACTTGCTGTCATTTTGAGTTTATTTTTGCCTAATATTTAAGGAATTATGCAAGGTGGTTTGTTTAAACCATCATGAAAACCATAATCAAACATATACATTCTGTGATTAAGCATTTCTAAAAATAAAGAATCCAATTGAAAAAAATGTTTGAGAATAGCAATCATTGAATAATGCCCTACTCCTTCTAAGCAATCATGCATACTATCAACAAAAGGCATTTCGATAATATCCACTGAAGGTATAGTGTTAAAAATACATTCCTCTTTGATTCCGGTCAACCGTGGATTTTCTAAGGCTAAGTCATTGTAGTAGCTCTCTGAGCTTCTTAATAGAGTTGGATCTTCAATGCATTGCGTTCCAGTAAAAAATTTGAATGCTTTACAAAACCGACACATGAAATTAGCGGAAAAGCTTTCAACAAACCCGCACATTGAATAAATACCAAGATTGTCTCCAATGAAAAGGCCAGTAGCAAAATAAACTCTTTTTTCCCCTTCCGTTGTATTTATACCTATTCCCTCCGATTCTAAGTATGCAAGTTCGGTAACTAAAGGGGCAAATGTTTTTTTGTTGCCATACTGTTTTTTATCATCAGCATAAAACAAAAGAGCTACAAAAATATATATACCAACCCTATTTTTTCGAAATGCAGTCCGAGAGGGTTTTTGGGTTCCCAATCGTCGTAGTAAACAAGAAGTGGAGAACACAATATCAGATTTCTTAAAATGTTTAGTGATTACATCCCTCCATCTTTTACACTGTACAAAGTTATAAATTGTATCTGACTCTGATTAAATTTTCTGGATGTATTGTAACGTATTATTAAAAGCATCTGGAAGTTCAAAGAATTTCTTTAGAACGTGTCGAAGTGAAATACACTGTCCAGTTACTTGAGTCATGTGGTTTTACACCTTCTTTTGTTTTTATTTTTTCCATATGAAAATCAATACGATAACTTTCAGGAGGGATGTACGCACCTATAGACTGGAAATATATCACACGCTTGTACTCTGTAGATAAATGATTTTATGGATTGCTCAAAGATTCAAACATTTTTTTAATGCTGCTAATAACTTGAATTTACTTGGTATAATGAAAAACATCTTTTCCACATCACCACGGGGGTAGAGTTTATGGCGCGTTTATTCAAAAAATTAAAAAAAAAATAAAATTTCACCCCCCACTTTCGAGTCTAAGACCCAAAATATCGATCCTAGGTGAAAAATGATAAGGACCAAAATTGTAGAGTATTAAATTTTCTACAAGTTTGGTTATTACCAATTTCACTCTAAAGTTGAAAATAAGCGAGATATTTACAAAATCAACCTTCTAATCAAAATGGCGGCTAACGCTCCAGGGTTAGAATCCCGAAAGTCCGGTTTTAGACTACCCATGACCCTCCAAAACAGTCAAAGAAAAAAAATCGCTTCCCGGAATTAATTCCATTTCAGCGGCTTTTTTGGGCTCTATTGACTGGGCTATACGTATCCTCGCGCGGATCACGCCGAAGGGAAAGGGGGGCTACTCACGACGCGGGCGGTCGTCGTCGCCGTCGTCGGAACTATCGGAGGGCACCAAGGAACTGCGCGGATCACTTCCCCCTTCCCCCTGCGGCCTCAACTCACGCGCGAAACGAAATGCGAACAATGGCGACAATGGCTTCTTAACCACTAATTCTATTACAATATTACATGGCAGATGGCACGAGAGACGTGAGATAGAGACGCTGCCATCGCCGGCGGCTAAAGCGCCGAAAATGCCGAAATGATAGCGTCGCACAAACAACTGCGAATCGAATTTTCACGCGCGTAACTAAACTTGCTATGCGTGCTAAGTGTTGTAGCTTGTGTATAGCACCTTCCATAATGTCTGTACATGGTAAGATATTTAGGTACGGCTGCAACCTTTTTAGCTGCTTGTGCTAAATTACGCTTTCTATTTCAGCTAATAAATTTTTACGTTGCAGCTAATGACTTTTTCCTATAATAGCCAGACTTTAGCCATGATACTAAGGTGGTAGCTCTTACAGCTAAGTTGATTCAGCTACTGAAATTTAGCTACTATTGCAAAGTCATTTTTTTCCGTATAGATCCTACACCGAGCGCGCGACTCCTGGAAGAGCTCTCGCCAACTCGTGGAGCACGGTCGCCGTTTCCCGAGGTAGAATAAACTCAGAATAAACCGCGAGATAAGCTATCCAAGTTCTACCGAGTGATCAGGACGGTATAAGGACGGTTATTGTATACTTTGGCGAGAGATGAAGAGTTATTTAAGATAGTCATAACTGTCTTAATTGGCTATCGTGAATTATGTAACTTGGTATTTTACTTATAATTAGCGGCTTCATTTCATAAAGAATCCCCATGTTAACGTATGCACTCAATTAGGAATTACATTAATTGAAGAATGTTCTAATTTTAACAACTAGTGTTCTAATCTATAACTCCACGTATATTTAATTGATAATTAGGTTGATACAAATATATTATGTGATTATTTTTTAATATACTTGTATATGTAAAACGTATCATCATTGTTATTATAAATTTCGACTTTTTTAAAAATTTCGATTGAAATTAGGGAACAAACTGAGAAAGTCATTTTTTCCTGGCGTGAAGCGATCATTGGCAAGGGGGCGGAGGAGACAGCCAGACAGTCCAGACACCGTGAATGCTTCATAAACTTTTTGGGCGGGGACGACAAAGTGATCCTGAGCTTTGGACGAGAGAGAGAGAGAGAGAGAGAGAGAGCTCCTCGACGACGTGACGGAAGGATGTTGTAAGCATTGTCGCCGCAGGTTTATGATGGATAGACGGACGAGGAATTCCGGGTGCCTTCGAGCTTGCCGCTCGGCGCCCGCTTGATTCCCGGGGTGGAATGTGCGCCCCTTAAAAACGGGGGCTGCGGATAAACTCGAGTAATTTGTCACTTCGCCGTCGCCTCCTGTACAACGGCTGCGACGGCACGCCCTTCATCGTTCGCGTAAAAAGTGAGTCGCTTTCTCCCTTCCCCCTCCCCTCCCCCCGCCCTTGGCATACCGCTCACTCGTTTTCGCATGCCGAGTGCGCAAGATATGACTTTCTGCTCGCGGCAGAAACGACGAAAAAAGTAACTACATCCACCGAGTGGAAGTCATTTCGTTCCATTTTCGACTGTTTTGCGACCGATTTACTTTCTCTCCATTAGTAGCTAGTCTATACTTAATCACACGTTTAGTCTTCGTTATAAAGATTTATTAACGCGTCACTTATATTATGAAAGACGCTGCGGGTATATACTTTGTAAAATATCGCAGAGAATTTTAACTGCTGGTCGGCACATAATTTTTATCAATTTGTATACTCTAAAAAGAATTCGATATTAAAAAAAAAAATCTACCTTCAATTTGTGTCGATTATTGCGAAGCTGCCATTACTCGTACTTCGTATTTTTGCGATCAAAAAGAATCTAATGAAATCCCCGGGCTAATATCGTTCCGCGACGTACGACAGCTTTAAGAAAATCGAGAGTAGAGAAGGTAACGCTCGTTTTATCTCCGCTCCTTCTTCTTCCCTCGAGTCCTATTCTCTTCTTCTGCCACGCGCATTATCGCGCCAAAAATAGTCGAGTCAAGATTGCACGGTGCCGAACGATCATATCGATTCTAGATCGTTACTTGCTGAAAGAAGCCAGAGATTCTATCGTCAATAACGAACGCGGAAGGAAAGAGGAGAACCGTCGCAATTTTAAGGCTTTTTCTTTCATTCTGCTCACGAAAGCGCAACCACGTCGTGGATATGTGTGTGTGCTATGCGCGCGCGCGCGTATATATGTACGTGCGTATGTGTAAAACGCAATGCAGTAAAAAGTACATGACACAATCTAGAGGCGCTTAGTTTCATCTTTCTTTCAACTCGCTCGCCTTTATTTTATCTCGCTCTTTCTATCTCTCTTTCTCTCTTTTTATCTCACACCCTCTTTTATCATACACACCCGCGCATACACATACACACAGATATATTGTGGAATATTTACCCTATTTCACTAAAGAGACGTAGATAAGGAATAAAGAGAGTATACGCGCGCATTCGCGTTAATCTGCGACGAGAAGGAGCAAACTAGACGTAATTACAGATGATACACCGCGCTTGTTTGCAGACCGCTATTACGAGGCTAAGCGATGTAAGCTAAAAGCTTCATTTAGCGACGATGAAATTCCAGCGAAAGATGCTTTACGTAACAGTCTCTCTATTTTATTAACGTCTCAACGGGACTCCGACGTTCCATGCGGCGCTGTTGTTTGTCGCGAAATTATTGACCAGGTGATCGATCTAGCGCCTAAATTCGACGAACGTCTAGTACCGTTCGGTCAGACGGTCCAGATCGATATTGGCTTATGGCGACGCGTATCGCCGAAAACACGGCGATGCAAGCGTCGTAAAGCACGGGCGGCACGAGCTCGCAAGTGCAACGCGCCACGATCAAACGTTGCAATTAAGTAGGCGCGCCGGCCACTATCTCGTCGCGAAATCTACCTAACGTGTAGTACGCCCGCGCTACCACCGATACTGTGTACCTATTCGCGGTCACGAAAATCTACGTTGACTGTACATTACCTGCCGAACTTCGAGGTTGATCGATACTGCTTACATTACTGCCGACGAAGAATAATTGTATCGCGACGTGTAACGAAATGTAATTTAACTGCTCGACACAGGTTGAAATTACGTTACATTACGTTGATTACACGCGATGAATGTAAGTGGAACGTGTACGTCCAAATCTGTCATGAAAATGACTAATTAATTATTAAACTAATTAAGTATTAATTAACTATATTAGAGCTACAGTTTGTACAGTTGTACAGTTAAATACGTAATATATTAATATCACATATTACATATCACCACGATATGTGTCAATAAAAGACTGTAAAGATCGAAATTTTTCGCATCACAGGGCATTAATTATTATCGATAGCTGAAGTAATGGTTTTGTCTCTTGCGTCCACGTAAATAATTAAATATCTTGCCTAGCTTCGTACATTTCTTTCCTCGCCGTGTTGTTAATTCGCCGCGTCCTCCGCCGATTTGTCTTACGAAAGATAAAAATAAGGAGTATGTTGCTCGAGTTTGAGGTATGGGCTAGCTCACGAGCGAGGAGTTATCGCAGACACGGTGGACGAGGGTGCGAGCCGCGCAAGATGGGACACTCGTTTTTCATCGCTGAATAATCGCGGAGAACGGCACGGGGGTAGTGTAGTACGCGAAAGGGTGAGTCGCGCAGCAGCAGGGATGGGCGTTTAAAAGTACAATGGAGACCATTTACCCTCGATCCTTGCGCAACGGTCGTCCGCTCTTTTCCTCTGTCCGCACTCCAAGAATTGGGGTCGAGAGTGGTCTCGCAGAGGACCGGAATTTGCTTCATTGATACAGCTGGGTCTCGGTATGCGTGCAAGCACGAGGCTATTTCGCGTAAGGTATACGAGACGAAGCCACCACCCGCTTCTTTCACCGGGTATGGTCTTCATAACGTCGGACGAGGTGGACCGACGGTAACGGCGGCGGCGACGGGGACAGCGGTGATAACCAACATCTTCTACCTGTATTTCCGAACATCAGCGCGTTTTTGTCACGCATTAATGCCGCCGTTCTCCATCACCGTAATTTATCACTGTCACGCGCGCGCGTGCGCGCGCACTCCTTCAGTATCGTGTTGGCAACAGCCATTTTATCGCGCACAAGACAATGAATACAACCTCCTAAATACTTAAGTAAAGTAACTGAATTTATTATTCTTTATTGGCAAGGTACCTGACTATGCCGCGATTCTTCTTTTTACGTTTTACCTTCTATTTTTTAACTTAAATACGGCAATTTAATATTCCTTCAACCTATTGATAGAGTAAACTTGGGTAAGATGGCCATAGTTTTTTAAAATGCAATAAACATACATTTATTTTTGTCATATTTTAACAGTGTTTGGTATATTCCTTCACTGAAGCTTAAAGTACGTAAAACTATCGAAATTAAGAAAAAAACACTTAACATAAATTTTATATTATCAAAGTATTACAACGTATGCATTGGCCATCTTATCTGATTTTTAAGGAAAAGATGGCCATATTTAGCAGAAAAGATAACCATAGTATTTTTAAATAAATAGTGAAAAATAGAAATACAAATTATAGGTCAAATTACAATTTACATAGCTTAATTATGTGTGTAATGTTGATTACGGCAGCTTAACTATAATTTATTTAATGTTATAGCAGCTTTTAGCGGACACATGAAAAACTTTGCAGGCAGTCGAAAGTAAAAATATGATATAATATTCACAATATTGTTATTTTGAATAGTGTACGCACATAAACTACTGTAAATATCGATTATCTTTGAGAATGACTACAAAAATGCACTGTTTAGCCATTATTGGAGAAATTACAGCCATGGGCCATCTTTTCCGTATGGCCATCATACCCGAGTTTACCCTATTACGTGTCAAAGCATATATCGTCTTCCTATCCTAGACAACTTAAGACAATTCGTATTCAATTTAATAATTCTTAATGGTATACGTCATTTTAACAATAATATTCAAGTTTGTTATTCAGATCAAGAATATTCAGATAGGTTATATGATGAATTTATTCCGCAAACATCTCTAATCCAAATAATGATTATAATAAACAGTTATAATTTTAAATATAAAGAGGCTCAAAGATTAAAGATCAATAAAATGGAATCAAAGAATTTAGAGCTACAACTAGGTGTTCATGTCGATATATTCGCACGTATATTTATTTAATATAAATTACAAACATTTCGATCTGTTTTCAAATCTTCTCAGTGTAATTTTAAATGGTTTTATATAGTTTCAATTAAACGGCAATTAAAAATTATAAAACCACAGAGAAAACCTTTGCATTTTATGCGTTAGACTGCTAATAATGCGTTTTTGCATGCTATTATAATTTTTAATTGCAGATTATTTGAAATTATGTAAAACCATTCGAAATTACATTGAAGATGGTCTGAGTACAAATCGTAACATTTGTAATTCATATTAAATACATATACGTGAATATTTCGACACAAATATTTACACTGAGAAAAAAAAAGTTGTTAACTTGACTAAATATTTTTAATTAATTATAATTTTTTTATTTGAAATTTTCAAGTATTTGAGTCAAATTACGTCATGTTAGATTTAATATGTCGTATTTAATTTAAATATATAATTATTTTAATTAAAATATTTTAATTAAATATTAATTTAATTAAATAAATATTTTAATTAAAAAATAATAATTAGTTGAAAATATTTAGTCAAGTTAACAACTTTTTTTCTCACAATCAGTGTAGTTGCAAATTCCTCTATCTCGGAACGACGTGCGTTTTTCGGAAACGTGTGTGACGGTTTATCCTTCCATCGACACTATACCTGAAGAAGACCCTCAAAGATACATATCGCGTTTCTTCCTTAAATTGAGATTGATCGTACATACGAAGTCAGTCCGTCAGCACGTAGTATTACGAGATGTTCCGATTTCGACGACCGGATGTCGTACACTTCGCAATAGGTATCGTTCGCCGAGTTTCGCAATCTGATTTATGACAGCCCGGTGATCGCTTGCCGTCGTATCCCCGGGCAAAGGAGGAGCAATTCGTATCTGCCTTGGATTTGATGGGTCTCGGCACGAGACGATCCTCGACGTTCCTTGATGTTCGTACAACGTGCAGTGGTCTAGACTTCTCCTTAATCTCAAAACTTACATTAAAGAATTAACATCATCGCTGACAACTTTGAAAACGTATTTCCTTTTCTACAAAAAACATTTTATTGATAAGCACACGTAAAGACGATATCTATTGTAAAAAGTATAGAAAAATATAAAAAAAGTATAGAAGCAATAAATTTTGGAGCTCAAATATTACAATTAACAATTAACACGGGAGGATAAAATTTTAGTTGTTTATGCAATTAAATAATCAAGGCATAACGTGATTATGATAAAATTCATCATCTCCAGCATCAGTAATTATTACGTAAGCCTTGCAGTGAGATGGAGCAAGAACACGCCACGCCATCCGTTCTAATTACTCAAGATGGGCGGAATATCAACATTTGCGCACCGATGCAAACGTGCCCGTTCGGTCGATGCGTCGCATATATATATGTATAGATATATATATACGCAGATCGGTCAGGGAGACAGCGGCATCTCGAGTTATGCCTAATGTCTAAGTGATCCAATCTGTAATGCTAAGCGCCACCTCAATATGAGTGCGGGATGTGACAAAGGACTTTGACCCAAGGGCGTCGTGTGTATTCCAGGTTGACATAAGATTGATTAGGGAGAATAAATTCCCTCTCGGTTTGTATCCAATCTTACGTTTAAAAACTGGTAACGGAGAAAGAAACAGCGCTTTAAGACTTTTGTAAATTAAAAATAACTCGTTAATTTGTCGTAAAAAAAACACGTAAGGTAAATGTACCAATGCCGGGACATTTTATAAAGACCGATGTCTGGATATCTTTGTCACTTCAGTTTTTAAATAAGTATATAATGCGAATAAAATCAAAGATAAAAATATAATACAAGAAAAATATTGTTATCTTTGATTCTTTAATTTTGATTAGCATTATAACTTATTTAAGGACTAAAATGATAAAAATGTCCAGACATAAGTACGTGTCCATGCAGGTCGATATAATTTTGATGAAGAGTTTCTACTTATTTATATTATGAAACAATGGTGCTATTCTAAATAAGAAATGTCTAACGTATTAAAGATGCGATACATAAATGATTGTACATATCGTACGATATTTTTTGCTGCCTTTTGGAAACTATTGCAATCGAGAAACATTCCGCTCGTAAGGTTCAATCTACGATGAAACTCTTTCAGAGATTGAATTAGTCTGTCTTTCTTTCGCGAACGCTCCGCTGACTTGCAGTTATTAAACATTTTTTTTTTCCTTTCAGTTCAATCGACAAGTTCCCGATCTCTTTGATCCATCTTCTTCATCTAGCGCTGCAGATTTTAATACGTTATCGTCTTCAGGTCTCTGTAAATTCCATTTTAATCCTCCGTTTTGCTAACGGGATCCAGTTTCCTTTTTATCCAGCCGCGCTCCTTGGTTATAACAGAGAGAGACCTTTTTTGCGACGCAAATATGATTACATAAAAGAAGAAGAAATGTACAATACAGGAGGGGAAAATGAAACGAAATGATGTCCTATTTATTACGCTTAACCGTTCGTATATTCGGGTCGACCCGTAATTGAACGAGTCTCATAAATTTGCGTCGTAGTATGTGCCGCGCGATCATTTTTTTTAAACAGTGAATTTTAATATACCGAGGGAGGTAGGCAGATCGGTAGATAAAATATTTGGGGGATAATTCGCCTAATAACCGGCTGACGAATTGCCAGCTTAAAAATCGATACTCCACGCGGGTTTCGCAATAGGTCACTCTTCATATATGCATCCAATCCGCAACGACATCCGTTTTCATCAAAACATGATGATTATAAGCATTACATGGCATTTGACATACCTGTACGAAAAAGCGACGGTGTGCGACGGTTTATTGATCGGGAAGGATTGCCGTGTCCCATTATTAATACATTTCATTTCTGATACACGGAAACGCCACACGTATAATTATCGCGACGCGCTAATCAATTTGGAGCGTTCACATTTCAATAAATTTTGCGTGAGCATTATCAAGAATATTTTAGTCATTATCGCCGCAATTTCGCAAATGCCAAAAACGACCCCGCGCTCCCCACCTCTAAATAACGGGAATAATTGTAACAATTTTCGTGACAATTCATTTCTAGAAAAAGCCTCAATTTCGGGTTTCACAGTTGTTAATTCATTGGCATTTGCGACGACAGCGATCAAATTGAGGATATTTATACATCTGTATAATTAAAGAATTGTGGAATTTTAATAATGATATTGCAATTGATACAGCAAATATATTTACCTGTTTCATTTTGCAATGACTAATGATACTCGTTATTATAATATTCCGAATACAATTTTGCGTCTCAATTTTGAAACTTTTTTTCGAATGTCAGGCACATAATCGCGCGAATCTCCATGGATACTAGATGAAGCAACGGCGTCGATAATCCCCTTCCCTCATTCCGACGATAGACGCGTTATTTATGGCGGCTAACGTGTCTCGAATCAATTGGAACGACGAGCCAAATCGCGTCTCCGTCCGGCCATTTGCGAGCGGGCGGCCAGAACGGCTGTTTCGGATCGAAGGGGGTCGTTTCTTACGGGTTGTTAGCCCCGATCCTACGAGCCATTACCGACATTACGTTATCTCGGCGCGCTTCTGAATGTTATCGTTCGACTTCCACACCCACACCCACCGTGCCAATCCGCCTCCTCCCTCCCAACCCCTTCTGACTTCCGTTTCCTCCCGTTTCGCCTCCGTCGAACACCTCTAGCGTTTGCGCGCCTCCCTGGCTAATCTCCTCTCTCGGTTGCATGACTGCAGGCTCGTGTCATAAAACACGCACACTCGCGTGCCGTGATGCACACGTAAAATTCCCGCCGGAGTATCAGTCATCTCTTGGAGACTGGAAAAACCAACCGCGCCGCGCCCGCAGGATGAAATCGAACGAGAATGGAGGGACGCGAGGATGGTCTCGGAAAGCGGAAGCGAAGAGCCGCGTCCTCGGCGGCGCGGTGCGGCGCGATAAAAGGAATCTTTCTGCCTCGGACTCGTGAATCCCCAGGCGCAATGTACACCCCGCGCACGGTCGGCAGGGTAGTTATACCCGTAGACCGGATGGGGCCACCCCGCTCTCTCCTCTTTCTGGGTAGATGCAATCTCCTGCGCCCTTATGGCGCGTTCGCACATTGCGCCTCGAGCGAAGCGATCGTTTTCGTGTCAATGGACGATGAATCCGTCCGCGCGCGCGGTTTATCTAGCAGCTAACACCACACACGTCGTCGCCGACGCTCTCGATGATTTATATTACGACGTTACCGCGGAGGAACCTCGTCGCGCACGTTGAGCATTTTTTCGTCGGTATTATGCGAGATATTGTAATGCACGACGTTGCCCCTGCCGACGACACCGAGATACCAAATTTGAATTATATCGACCCGGTCGTTGACTTTTACCTTGTCACATGTTTCCTTGCCGTCGTGGAAAGTAGAATAAATCTGTGTTCCTGTGCTTGTTCCAACGCTTCTGTTTTTGCTGTCCTCTCTATTTCCTCCGGACAAAAACGGTTGAAGTAACTTGGAATTGGAGCAATTCGAATTGGGCGCAACCTTCGCGTACTATTATACACGTTGATATTTAATCAAATCGTATATAGGCGCGATTTTTAAATTACAAAATATATATCTTTAATTTTGTGTTATAGTTAAGTTATATATGTTTTGACGATTTATCGTGCAATGTCGGGGCGACGTTAAATATCTATATCTTTCGCGAGATATCGCGTTACACGATTCATTCGGAAAACGAGCCTAATGAACCTCTGTTAGAAGATATAGCAGCGTTCGCATGATAGAGCTGTAACACGATTATATCACTTATGCAATTTGTATGCGCGCCCTCAGTACGTTATGGTAATAAATTCGCGATAATTACACCCGGGTATAGCTGCGCGAAGTTATTAACTGGAAAGAGGTTTAATCTAGATCTCACGCAAAAAGATTAAATGATGCATAAACGTTATACGTTACATACCTCCGTAGTTCGTCAACGTTTGCCAATTATAAATCGATACGTTATACACGATGACATAATTGGAACGCGAGCAATCTGTCGCCGCGTGTTACCCGAACGTGCGTACATCATGACTTCTCGTGGCCGGTGGCTGCGACGACGGGAGGGATCTGGCGGCAATATTTGCCGTGCGCTAATATTGGCCTTTGCTATTGGCTATTTGCCAGTAAATAGAAATTTTCCCCGTAGTCCCGGATACTTCACCGGAGTATCAACGACGTTAGTACTGTATGTACATCGCGCGACTACCCTTCTTCGTCTTCGTGCTGCGCGATAAACTTTTCGTACACAATCCTGGAGAACGTAAACTCTTCCGTAAAATCTCTAAGTGCAGTTACAGTTTCCTAAATGTAATAAGATAACTTCTCGATGCGAGCTGCAAAAGATTTTTCCGCCCGGGACGCGTGTCGCGTCGCGTCGCGGGAAAGAAAATCGCGAGAGAAGGGCGACACAAGTCGAAACTAAAGTAAAGCATCGTGGAAAAATAACGGAGATAAATCGTAGCGTTACGATCGCGGTGGGTATGTCACTTTGGCGCTGTGTAACAGTTACACGGTCACGTCAGTCGCCGCGGCAACTTCCTCCACAGTTGCGACACTCGACAGTAAACTGCCGTGACTTTTATTCGCTATATACCGTACCGGGACGACACCCTGGATATGTACGTAGTCATGTACGTACCTTTCACGTGCGATGGTTTTGCGCGAACCTAATGCAGACACGGTACTTGTACGGACGTTAAGACGTCACGCTCGCGACGAGCGACGTATCGGAAAAATATTAAAAGCGTTCGGCGCATTTTCGCGTCAAATAGATATTGTTATTTGCGTGACAAAATTGGCACGAGGCTTTTTATACGTTTCTACGAAAAGAATATCTAGAAGCTATAGAACACATTTATGTACGCGAGACATAGTCAGGGGAGGAAATGAAAAAGTTAGAGATTGCGAGACAAAGCGAGAGAGAAAGAGAGGCGTGGTCGGTCACGCGACGTAAGAAACGAGCTATCCGTTAGATGTCTTTATCTTTGCGCTATTAACCGCAATGTTTCCTCGGCGTTGCTTAAAGGGTAAGCGGTTTTCCTGTTAATTGTCCGCCGTTTCTACGACAAGAGGAAACGCGGAAATAAGTCCTGGTCACGTAATGGTCGTGATTAATGGATTACGACGCCCTGTAAATTATAAGTCGCGAGGTGTCGCAAGTGGTAAAATAGTAAGTAGTAGTAGACACTCACGATCAGACACGGCGGCCGGCGCGCAAGTAGTAGCGGTACTGATATGGTAAACAGTAGATACGGCGCGCTTTGAACAGCCTCAGGAGATAGCGGTTTGATATCTTAATCTTATGTCATCACGGATTATATAAGTATAATATAAACAGAGTGTTGAAAAATTACTAGAAGAAGGCTATTAAATGCTCGTTAAAATAAACTGAGAAGCCGGTATATAAATATAAAATAAAAATTGATAATTGTTTCTATTGAAATACACAGAATGTAAATTAATGTATAAATAGAATTATTAATGGAACATTAAACAAAATGACATTATTAATTAAAATGTATTTATTACATTAGGATAATACTAAATCGGCTATATTTTCATTGTAAATTGTTTCAACAAACTTAACAGTTACGCGCGTAATCGTTAGCGATATATCATATGGAATATATAATTTAGAACGCGAACAATCTAAAGATCAAGATACGATATCTTCAGATTCGAACGCGATATCGAACTACACAATGGGCACATGTATATTGTATATGAATACGCGAAGTAATGTATCTCGCGTTGGCGTAGAACTAACTACGTGTACATATATCAACGATGTATTGGACTTCCATTTGGAATAAATATGTTCGAGGAAAATAACCTGTCCCCGAGGGGAAAACCATAGACAGGAATCGCGAAACAGGGGAATACCGAGAATAATGGAACAACAGCCGTGGGATGATTATATTATCAAATAGGAAGGGAGCCGCGTAATCACGTTACTATTATAACTGAACGGGGTTAGCCATATAATTAGAGAGACGCGCACCGGTCAGCTGCGCACGACTAAATCGGCTGGTATCATCGCGAATCCGGTCGTAGATCTACGTTGACTCAGTTGGATTAAACGAATGGCGCTCGGTAAATAGATCGGCGAGGAATGACGGAGGACGCGGACGAGGCGATTGGGCTGACGAGCACCCTTGTCTCCTTGTCGGCCAACCGCTTCTGCACGCCGAGAGGAGCTATCTCTCTCTCTTCCTGCCTCCTCTCTTTGCTTTCTGCCGGGACGACGGCCGCTTAAATAAGCTCGGCTTCGATAAGGATCGCAAATGAAGGAAAATAAATTACTTCGTTCGTAATGTCGAGCGACCCACCACCCTCTCTTACCTCGGGCTGCTGTTGCTAATCCATCCCCGTCATATCGCGTCCGCCGCCCGCTTTTATATCTAACGCCCCGCTCGTTTGACAGAAATAGCAAGGCAGAGAAACGCGGAAATACTTTTCTCTTTTCCTTCCTTGGCATTCGAGAACAGGAATTTTTCTTTGATCGCGAAAAAAAATGGATATATATATATATATATATATATATATATATATATATATATATATGGCGCTGTTTAATTAACAGCGCAGTAACGGATACGCGATAACGTTACACACAACGTTTAACTGAGGGAACTGTCTCACGGTCGCGCACAAACTTTCCAGCGCTCCGCGCTGGCATTGTATTTTTAATTTGTTTCAACATTCCAACATTTCGCTGTATTCTCGCGTGGCACACGAACTTACGCTGCATTACCGCGTGCTTTTTTAATTCGCGTGTAAAAAAAAATATACGAAAATTCTTTTCTTCCATCACGATTTTACAATCATATTTTTGTCCGTTACATCGCGTTTTACGTTGAACTTTTGTATCTGATATTTCCCGTTCTTTATACCGAATGTCCTGCAACCGTCGTGCATTATTTATGCATTCGGTACACTTATTACTTTTTCCCGCAGTTTGGTCCATTAATTAGTTGGTCTTGCACAACGTGAAATTTGTTGATGCACGGAAAATTACAATACAACAATCGACGTATACTTCGCGCATAATCTGAAGATCGTTGCCCGACGATGGAAATTTAAATTGTCCGCGGTGGCGGTAATTGTGATACCACACATTTAACGTTCCCCCGCCGTCCCAGCTGCACCAGCGTGTGCCGTCCGTTTTCTCGTTACAGCGTTACCACCGGGGTGTGTACACACAAACCGAACGGTGGTTAATGGACCGAGGCAATAAAGCGGACGGCGTTACATCGATTACTATCCTGAAACGGAACTTTCCGCGATCCGGCAATAACTCTAAATATCGAGGTATCGGTCCGTACCCTGGATTCTCCGGATTAGTTCGACTCGGTTAGTCCCACGACGAGTAATGGCCATTCTTCGACACCCGTTATACACGAAATGGTGTCGACTACGGGTTCTTGCTATAGCCTCCTCCACCTCCTCGTCTTCTTTTTGCTCATCTCTCTCCGCTGCTATCGCGACATTTGTTAGTTTTCATATTTGCAAGGACAATCGGCGTTATTTATTCAGAACAATTAATCCCGAAACAAATACTAACATTAATTTATGTGTTTCTCTTCAAGCACAGCGATATTATTCGCTTAATTAATGATGAAACAAAGATGTGATCCGATATTCAAACATTATTTTAGTTTCAAAATTAGGCTAAAGTACAGGACGTACAATTAGATGAAAAACATACAAGCTTTTTAATACCGAATAATATTCCGTTTCATTATTTGAGATATTTTTAACTTTTTTCCTATTTTAAAAACTTTTCTTGTTATTGTAAAAGAACACTGTAGATATTCTTATTTCTATCTTTTTCTTCTACCTTTATCGGTTTCAATATTGCAAGGCATGTTGCATTGTTCATTGTGTGTTTTGCGAAATAATTCGAAAAGAAAGTTAACGACGTGCTTAACTGTACAAAGCAATGGGGACAGTTATTCTTTTATACAGAACAACGAGAGACAAACGAATATTTCTGAGTGGCGTTATAAATTGGGAACGTCAATCGATACTTGCGAGAATTGGCGACTCAGCGAGGTGTAATAAAATAGACACAAATCAGCCGAGCGTGCCACGCCAATATCTTGTGAAGTCGTGCAGTTGTTGAATACTCACGAAAACCGTCTCGTAGGGTGTGCAATATTAAGAAGCAGCCTTGATCGGGTCGGTCCGTCTGCTCGTGCTGGAATTGAACCAACCGAATTCATGAGTCTACTTTCGTAGAAGTTTTCATGCAGCGGAAGTACTTCGCCAAGTTTCGTTATTAAGCTTTCAAATTCGTAGTTGGCCGGTCTTTCATTTTTTTTCCTTTCCAAGCATTTATCTCGTTTCTTGAAGATTAGATGTGGTTGTTGAACTTAATTGACATCATATATATTATATATGATTATTATATATATATATTATGTAATGAGGTCCAACAGTTCTCGATAAGAATATAAAAAAGATGATAAAATGAAACAATTGTTTTTATTTTTTAATGTAATCACCTTTAATTTCAATATATCTTTTAGTTTAGAACGATAAATTTTTTCTATATTATTGAAAAAAATATATTCTGAATTTTTATCTTTAAAATGGTTTAACATGCGAAAATCACTTTTTCATCGCGTACCCTACAGTCTCTAGTAATTTTTTTTTACTTTCAAAATTGAAATCTGACTTGTGAAAAAAATGCACCAGTGATGAAAAGAAGTGACTTCCACAGTATTAAACCATTTTAAAGACAAAAATTCCAAACATTTTTTTAGTGGTATAGAAAAGTTAATTTTCACACACACACACACACACACACACACACACATCATTCTAAAAAATGTATTAAAATAAAAGACGATTATATTAAAAAATAAAAACAATTGTTTTATTTTATCATCTTTTTTACATCTTTGAACCAGAACTTTCTGGACATATATGTAAAATTGTTGAATATAATTAACATCTTAATTGAACGGAACATTCTTAATGAATTAAATAACAGCTTACATGAATAAAATATTTCGGATTTTGGCAAACTAATAGTGACAAGGGAAAAGTTACACAAGTATGGGGTTTCTAAAATTAGAAAATAAAAAAAGAGTTATCGAAGTTTTTATGAGTCATATATTTTCCTACATCGCTATCGTCAGCCGTTATGAAGACTTAGAAGATCAATACCGAAACTTTTCGTAAGGGGTAGCTACCAGAATTGTTCGATTGAGGATAAGAAGTTTTATCTTCTGTGTTTAAAGAGAGAGAGAGAGAGTAGAAATTACCCTACTTCCACAGCGTTACAAAAGTACTGGAAGGATGGAGCAAAGGCGGCCGCGGGGGATGGTGAGAAAAGGGCACAAATGAAGATTATCTCAAAGATACTCGACTATCGAAAGGAACTGTCACCTGACGGAACCTTAGAAGCTATTCGTTTCCTTTCGTGATGATAATCGAATCGGTGCTTCATGTCAAGCGGATGCGGAATGCAAAATATACGAAGGACCTCTGCACTCTCGCACTCCCGCGAAGCAGATCCGAGGACGTGAACTCGAGCGGACCAGAGAGCAGCTAAAGGTCGTGGAATTAAAGGACAAATGAGAGACGAGATGAAGTGAACGATGGTGTATCGTGGCAAACTGTGCTTTTTCTTTTAACGAGCCGGTTGAGCAGCAAAGTTCTTTTTGCAGCTATTAACTTCACCGCGCGCGGCCCGTAGGGGAAACGGATTCATGTAAAATTCATTCGGAGTCGCCACCGGCAGTTCGAACAAAGTAAAAGGGCTCGAGGAGAAAGCGAGTTTTATGAAATTTACCCTTTCACCGTGTCGCAACGAGCGCATCGAGATATATGGTTTTTTAATGAGTCACATTCTCCATCTCGCTTTTCCGCAAGTTACGGGGGCGTGATTTATACTGAAATTTATGTAAACTGCGCAACACAGAGATTGTATTGATATTATGTTTCATTTGTGCATACGTGGAAATTATTGAGCAAGTAGAAGCAAACGAGACATTCGTGGTGGAAAGGTTACCGTTCTCTTTGCAGATTGAATTTCGCGAGTATTTAACGGCGGAAACAAGCATCTAGCAATGCAATCATCTTGCAGTGTGATGAATAAAATGAATTACATTTTGTAAATAAAGCAGATGATTTTTCGATTTTACTTTTTAAAGTTTTCTCTGTTTACGTTAATAGAATTGTTCTTTTAAGATCTACTTTCTCGCAACGGTTAGCGGATGGGTTTCCCCGAGATCCGTTTTATGCCTCTATACCTTTTATTTTATTTCCTCTTTCTCCGAAGCTTTGCAATAACTTTTTAATTCTTACCACTCTTCTGACATCAGCCAGTTTCCGTTTCCGTCAAGCATCGCGCTGTTTACAGAACTCTTTGGCCAGCCGTATCACCACGTTCTGCACATTCTTCGAACTTATGGCGCAAACGTCTAAAGGGATGCGTCAAGGGATAAGTCGGCGTTACTTCTGGGCAAAGAGTTGAACGAGGAGCAGTTATTGCTTGGAATTTACTACCCACCCTTACACATAGCTGAAATTCCTCTTTCGAAAAGGAACTGCGAGAGAGTTATAACGCGAAAGACACGCCGGCAAAAAAGATCAAAGATTTTTCAGATAGAATTCCTTCTGATTTTATTGTTTTAAAAAAATTGAGAGATAATATATTGAGAAATAAGAAATATATTATTATTTTATTAAGAGTGGGGTCAATAATGCGGGAAGAAGGAAACTTGGGCCGTAACAATAATATAATAAGAAACAACCGTCAACGAGCGGCAGCAATTATCTCTGAATTTTGCCATGCAAAAAACATTAGCGTTGCTTTAGCGGATATCGTTTCCACCGTTGCATTCTCGATACAACCAATTAAAGGCATCTTCACGCAAATATGCGGAATGTGGCTTCCATTATCCGCTGCGCACGGTACCAACGCCGGCGCGGCGTTAGTTAGATCCACGGGCGAGGGGGAGGGCGATGTGCAACCACCATTTGCTCGAAATAAGGGTTGGATACCTAAACCGGAAGTTCAGTTCACCGCCCACGCTTCTCCTGCGAGTGCATCGCGCGCGAGAATATTTGCCTTGGCGGTGTTCGGCGCTTTCCGCGCTAATAAACCGTTCCTCTTGCTACCGTCGCTAATTACTCGACGAACGAGAGCGCCCTCCTCCGCGCCGCCGCGGCGCCGCCGTGCTCCATCCGTCGAAGTAACGTGCGTCGCTCCTCCAATCTCACACCCCTCTAAGCGCGAAACTACTTACTACTCCTTAGTCGCATGAAAGGTATTCTCGGAATTTCCGCGAGATTGATGCCCCCGCTCGCAACAGCGAGCGCTTTATTATCGGGGGCCGACGTAGAGATAATTAACTTCACTTTTATATTGAAGCTACAACCACGTATAATTCGTTAATGTAAACCCGTAATAAAGTGCAATCTTTTATAGAGTTTCTAGTCCTAATATAAAATTCTGATATATTAATTTCATACGTAACATGTTATATTCTTACATACGTAAAATTCTTAACATAGACTTGTATTCAATTTTATTAATGCTTAAATTATTTTAATGATAGATATTAATTGGCACTGTCCCGTGAGAGTTTCTCAAATTCCCAGGGATCCGCAATCCCTTTCGCATTACTTCGAACCGACCGAAACTTGGTAGAAACTTTCTCTCAAGTGCGACCAGGCGTCGCACGGATGGATAGAGTTAGCAAGGGAAATAGAATTAGAAGGCACGACCGGAAGGCCCTAAATTTATGTAATTAAAGGTAAGTATTTTCAATTCATGTGTTACACTCGTTAACATTAAATCCAGTCGTCGTCGGTATGCTCATCAGGTGCATCTCTCGGTTAATTATCTTCCTCCGCATCCTCCGCGAAATGTCAGGCGTACAAACTTGCGCGAAAACAGGCGACGGGCTCTTCATCGGACGTTTCAGGGTGCCGCTGACGTAGTTTTTGCTTTTGACAGTCCGCTTTCGCACAGAGGACGGGATCGCGTCGTTCAAACTCCGAGAATTGCTTAAACTTATAGAGTGGCACGGGGCAAAGACGAGCGGAAGCAAATCAGGGAAAAGCAGGGGAAAAAAACTGAAGAAAGAAAGGTCGCTCAGCTGCCAATCGTGGGAACGAGTAAGTTATTAACGTTTCAAATCACCCGAGGGCCTCGAGGACTCTGTTGCGGAGAAAGGCTGTTTAAACTTGAAATGTTTAGCTCTCTTCCGTGCCCGTCTCCGGCGACATTGACGGCGCGGGCGGTTTCGCAGGATACCCGTGGATGACCCCGCACCCGCGTCCATGTAGACGCTCGTCTCGTATTCCCAGAGGGTTTAATTAAGAGGGCGTGTTGTCGGTGCCTCGTCGCCGTTGATCAATAGCTCAAGGGGTACTACGTGCTGCGATCCTCTTCGTTTCGCATCCATCTATCCCCGATTTCCCGTCCTCTTCGCGAACCTCTTACGGTTCGGATGGTGGAACGAGTTGGCGTATCTCGATCTATCTAACCGACCATCTTTCTCCCGCCACGGCCGTGCTGGCTTCGATTTCTGTTACTAATACTCGACGGGCTCTTTGATGTCGAGGACTGGAAGACACTGTCATCGCGTCGTCATGGATACCTATGGTACTTGAAAGGCGAAGGAAACCTCTTAGCCTCCTTTCCGCGAGAAATTAAGCGATCCTCTTTTACGTGATCGGGAAATCAAGCACATATTCTCATCAATAATGCGTGCTGCATCGTACGTATCTTGATTTCATATACTTGACGTGCATGTTCCATTTAATTGAAGGATAAGTCCGTCTGATTGAAAGTGCGACGAGATGGTATAGGACGATGCGTACCATCTTGAATCTCAAAGTCCATCTGGTTGAAAGTGCGACAAGATGGTAGCCGCATCGCCGTATGAAATGAGAAACTATCACAATGCAAGTACCTGCTTATGAGTCAATTTGCAAATTATAATCTTTTAATAAAAATTCGATGAACATTAAAAATTCTATCGAATAAAACTCGTACAAATTTGACGGAAAGATTACATTAGATTAAATTTACTTTGCACATTTCAGCAGAGAAACTATCGCTAAATACTTATAAGCTGATAAATAAGATGAATGTATTTTATCGATACGAGAAATCGGAATATTTTCTGATTCTGCGGGGATTTTTGCATAACGTCTATATTTGCGGTAAAGCTAATAAACCGCGTTGATAGCTCTTCTTTTCACCCGTTTTAATGGCGTTTTATATTGGGATTGGCAGCTCGAAGCCAATATCGGTACCGATATCCTTCGTCAGTATCGAATATTTGAGAGTGTTGTTTTAACGGAACGGCTTCGAACGAATATCCTCTTACATTTCCTACATAAAGCGATGAATGAGATGAAAAGTACTATGTATGCGTTCCATTATGCAGAGCGGCGTTGTCGAGATAATTTTTATTTATATAACGTAACATAACGAACAGATATTATTAGGAATCAATAAATAATTTCTTTGATTTATGTTTGATTTACGCAATGCTTATTCATATGCTATTAACGTAAATAACGTAATACGCGAAGCTTTGATGAAATTGCCTGCATGTGTGAATTTAGAGAAGGTATGTGAGGGATATAAAGGATTCCGCACGGAATTATGGAATTTATTATGATAATACACACTGATGGTAACTTCGCTTTTCCTCATATAGGATTAAACTGCGCGACAAGCGATTTCTGCGTTACACCGCTTAACACACAAATTCAATTTTAACAAATTTATCCTAAACCGAGTGATGCGGCGCGTCCCCGACCAAAGTAATCTATTTAACAAAGTTTTGAACCGGTCCTGTACTTGAGACTCAATTAATAATGCAATTAATGCACCGCCTCGGTATAAAGCGCATTTATGAAACAATGATACTTAAAGCGGCGCAGATTACTCTGAAAAAAAAGTTGCTTGCAACTTTTTCCGGATCATAGTCTAACAAGCGTTTAATTCATAATCTTTTTATTACTCCAATATAGATTTTAAAAAATGTATTTCAGACAATAAAGTTATGAATGTTTTTTTAGTTTGTGGACTTAGTACGGGTGGTCACAAATTCTTCGACAAAAATTCTTTTAAAAAGATTTTTTTTAAAGAACAAATAAACATGAATCAAATTGTTTCGATAAAAGGGCGCGGGAATGAATTCTGGCAATAGCGTTAGTTGCGCGAGCTGCAGCATAGTTTTATAAATTGTTGAAGCAGCAAATCGCAATAATGTGCTAAACCGCTGCAGCGCTGCGGCTGTTACACGTGCATCAAAAACGCTCTCGCAGTAGCGAATCTCTTGAAGCGCCGCTAAATCTTGGCACTTCTGGAATTTTCAGTACCAAGACTCAGTACCTTGAATTTGAGATTAATACGATAGTATAGCGTGTTTGTTTGTTACTCGAGTTGAACAGTAGCTTACATGAGAAGGAAAGCGCTGCTATAGATAATTTGTGACTGATAATGTGTGAGTAAAACATGGAATTTGCAAGATTAACTTTATAGCTATAAACTCGAACATATAACTATCATCACTTTCACATATTCTTCATATGACTGATATGAGAAACGACATATATCTATGAAAATCGTTGACTAATCGCTCGTATATTTTTAGATATCGATTGCAAAAACAAAGTATTCGATCTATGCTAAATTTGGTTATTCTCAGATATTATATCAAATGAATAGAATATTATCAGATGAAATTAAACATTAGGATCAAAAATTAAGAAGCTATGCAATATCAATTAAATTATCATCATTTATATAGCTCGATAGTTAATAGATAGTTATTTTCTAAATATCCAGCAACAAAATAATAAAAAGAGACAGCTAAAATATTTTCTTCTTCGTTGATTAAACTTCTAAAATGTGCATTCGAGTTACCGCGAGTATCAGAGAAAATACCTATCGTGATATAAATTGCAAATGGTTAAGCAGTCACGCTGTTCGGTGAACGATCATTAATTTTTGTAAGAGCAGTCGTTTGACAAGCAACAAAAAAGAATAGATAATAGATGTGACAGACTCAAGCAGAGTGCGGGGAATGACGCGAAGGGGTGACAAGGTGGTGGAAAGCGGATGGAGAGCAAAAGAGAACCGGAGGGAATAACGTCGATGAGAGACCAATGGAAAGACAGAGAGAGACAGGGACAGAGAGAGAGAGAGAGAGAGACAGGAGAGAGAGGGAACTATCGAAATAATATATACAGAGCCATAAATCGAAAGTGTGCTGCCGACGCAGCAACAGTGTTACCGACTATACAGGACAGAGGGTGAAAATGCCACCAGTTCTCCCGTTCGCATCCAGACGCGTTATTCCGATATCGTAACGTGCCCCAACCGTGTGCCGTGTGCCGTGCGCGCGGGCGTGTTCGCAAGGGGTTGAATGTGAACAGAAGATAGGGATATTAATCCCACAAGTAACTCACCGCGCAGTAAACCCCGGCAAGTGCGGCGTGTGTACCGGGTGTCCCGCTAAAACGAGACACCAACCCGGACGCCACTGATTTACGTCCGAAGTCGCCGCGAAGTTCGCGAGGCCGTGGCACGAGTTTACCGGGCTTTTTGGCACGTTCGTGCCCCTTCTCCCCCCTCTAACTAATTGCCGAGATCCCCGACGTGGTGCCGCTAATTCGGCGCTTATCAAGACTGGCACGTTTAAGGGGTATTCCACCTGCACTTTTCCACCTGCAATGGCTCTTGGACGCCCGCGCGACACGCCGGCAACTCCGTTATTAAGTACTCGCTCGAGACGTAATATTGCGGGGTAACGAGAAACCTCGAGATTGATGTTTTGCTCGGATTTATAATTAAAGATATTGCTCGAGTTTCTTTTTTTTATATATATATTCACGGCAAAAAAGCAGACGGTATCCAATATTTTTCTGTTTTATGAGAAATCTCTTCTGACGGATATTAAATTTTTCCGATTTATCGAAAGGAATAAGTAATAACAGAGGAGGGAGAAAAGGAGAGCAAAGGCTGCAGAATTATTAATTAATCGCAACAAATTTCTCGATTTTCGCGGATAAACTATTAAAATAAAGCACAATATTGTTTTAGCAGCGAATTTCTTAAAAAAAGTGTTTCCCGAATTTTTTCGTCTGTCGTCGGTTTGTGCCTTGTTCGCGAGATGATAACTTATTCCGGATAGCAGAACTCGCGGGTCGTATAATAGCTCACAGACGGTTAACCGTGAAATTAATTTCTTGGCAATGTCTCTTTTTACCGTGCTCTCCGCCGAGCCCCGGGTCGCGCTGTTTTCCATTTTTCCCTCGCTCTGCCGCCTCACCACTCTCTCTCGAAACCGCGTGACAAATGAATTGGACGTAATCCGAATGCCCATTGTTTCGCTTTAACGAGAGTTTCGCCGACCGGGTATGTTACGCCGGGTACGGAACGGGGAACACATGGAAGCCCCGACGCCTTTAAACGTGATACCTCGGCCTGTTAGAGACAGGCGCGTACAGAACAAACCGACAGAGTTCACGACAAAGCGATGCAGTCTTCTCCGATTTCGAAGAATTTGCCTAATTTATTCCTACATTTCTTTCAATTTTACAAGCACGATTCTCTCGCATTTGTAAAGCGACGCTGCGGGAATGAAATTCAGTTCTCGTGAAATATTCTCCGAATAATTCATGGCGCTGTCAAATAATAAATTATATATATTTTTTTTCGAATTAAAGAAATTATGCAAGATTCACACATTCCGCTCGCTGTCGAGTAAAACTGTTTGTACATACGCGCGATCGAATACCAATTAATAATTTCAACAGTTATACCGATGTATTCAGGTCGTATCATCGCGTGAGTTGCGGAACCGAATTTTTTATAAACAAAATATGAGAAACAAAATTGAGAAAATTAAGTGCAATGCGCGGACAATAGCGCATCGATAGATGATAATAAATGAACATTTGTTCCTCGCGATCTACTCGCATGTCGACGGCATGCAATTTCGATGAGCACGTCAATCGCGCCGTGAAAGTTGTTTACGATCGCGCGCCCAAAAATACCGGGACGCCAATGGGTTTTCGCGCAAAAATAAAATATTTTTCGCGGACGCGACTGCCCAAACCCGCCGATGTGTCGGATTTATTGGTTTTCACCCCCTCCCCATCCCCCCCCCCGACTCTTGCAGATTCTGCTGTAGGGGGCACAATTGTGCTAAAATTGTCTCACTGCGTTTCATTGGAATTCGTTAAAGTATTTCGCTTCATTGAAATAATAAGCTCGATAAACCGGAAGGAACCTCCCGATGTTTGTTTCGCCAACGTATCGCGAGAAATAAATTAGAAAGTTTTTATGTAATTCAAGCTTTCTAGTTGTCTTCTAATTGTATCAAGAATTATTCACGTACGCGAGCAAGTTTTCGCTGTTGAGATTTATCTTGACGCTATCGATAGCAAAATAAAAACATACAAAAATTCAAAATTGGAAATAATATGAGTCATATTAATCGACATCATTATCCGATTTGCATATCGTCACTGCTCAAAGTTCAACGAAAATGTACGTGTCCCAACCGCCCTTCTAGTCTTCGAAATCGTACTTTTAACCACTGCTCCGGAAGATTTTATGATGATGGACGACTTCCCGTGTGCCGGGGAGCTCGGTGGACACCCCTTCATTAATCGCATGTTGCGAAAGCCATTGGAGGGGCGAATCCACATTGGGTAGTGATTTTCTTGGCATGATTACACATCTAGCTATAGTTGTACCAGGCACCCAGATCTTCCAGACAGCAGTGCGGGTCGCACGTTTCCATCGGCACTGTTTGATCGATATCATTTTTTACGCGACTTAAACCCTTCTTCTTTTTTTTTTTTTACTTAACGAGCCCCAGGACGACGTAACTTTCTCTCATGCAAATTGCCCGTCCGCCAGAAGCATTAGTCGGAATAAAAAAGGTATGTCCGCAGGGGATACCATCTAATATCTCCGTTAACGTTATTATAGTTCTCTGATTGACGGCAATTCTGCGATCTACTAACGTCATTATTGTCACCCTAACGTTTCACTTCGACCGCCTACGGTGCTTGCTCAGTCGATGGAAAGCCGCGCGTTTCTCGACGTTGATTAGATTCAACCTGTCGTTGTTGATCGATATTCAAAGAAGGCATAAACGAGATAGACATAAAAATAATTAATACGATATAAAGTCGGAGGAAAATGCCATATTTAATAAATATTATAGAAATATGAACAAACCAATAGTCACAACCAATTTCTAGTACAGTACTCATAAGAGGTTCGAACATATGATTCAGGTTCGAGTCTATTTCGAAGTAACACTTTTGTTTTTCGAGGTACTCATATAGGGTTCAAAACCATTTCGTCCAGGTTCGAGTAGGATACTTGAAGTCTTGCTTTTATTTTTCGAAGTAATCATAGAGAAGTCGGAACTACGCCAACAGACTCGAACCTACTCGTAAGATATTTAATTTTATCACTAAAGATGATACTTAAGCTTTCACATAGCAGTGCTGAAAATAGCCACTCTAAAGTTATTGTTAAAATGTTGTAATTTGATTACATAGGTATTTATCTCTGCAAAACTGGCATCTTATCCCTATATCTGGATAAAATGCCACTTGTAATGGGAGAAGATGCAAAAAAATGCTGTGAGAAGCATGCAGCACTCAATAAATGAAATGTAATATGTACATATACAAAAACATTGATTTATTTTTAACAATAAACTATTTAACTATGTACAATTGGAAAACCACAATTTTAAAACAAGTAATATTTTTGTTTTAAATATCCATTTATCGAATATTGAATAGAATTCATGACATTTTAAAAAACTAAAATCTAATATAAGAATACAAAAATTGTACATCAATATTCTGTGAATAAAATAGTCCGTTACGCTAATGGTGTTTTTTTTCTGAAGTGGTCTCTTACCCCAATGACGAAAAGAAGATCCCACCCTCCAACTCTTCACACACTGACGTCATACAAGGAATTGCTATTCGGGGTTCATGAAATAGCCATTTTGCGTAGTTTCAAAATATGTTAAGTAAATCACAATAAAACTGGAGTAGTTTGCCCACGTCACTTGTTATTTGAATAATCTCACTTTTACGACTAGAAAACCTTCCATTGGATAATAAACGAAATATTAAACAAAATGACATCTGCGACCTACTAGTGGCGTCTTCCCCGACTTACCTTACCTTATATATGTCTGGTCGAAGAATCGAATACGCGATTTTAATTCCTCGATATTTTAATTATGAGCTGGATAGATTTTAACAGCATGATATCCGAACTTGACGTATTTAATGAAACTTTCCACCGGTTGTTAATTCAACGATAAAGTCGGATCTTCTCATAATTTCCTCGTCCCGACTCCCGACCGTTATACGGATATAACATTACGACGGCAGACACGACGCGACGCCTTTACGCGCATTCCCTTCGTCCTTTCCTAGGACCTCCAAAACTCAGCGATGCTATTCATTCGCGCGCTCTTTCAGGTCGTGACGCACGTGTAGAGATAAGGGTGCTAGACTTTGATAGCGTGCTGTCTCACGCACAAAGAGCCTGAAAACTCTATGAATACGGCTGACATTGTCAGTGCTACGTCGCCATTTCCATGTACACCTCTGAGTATAAGGGCTCGCTTCAGGCTTGAATTAATTATGCTGAAATTAATCGAGCTGCAGTTCTAATCATAAAGGACCAAACACGAAGCAGATTAATCTTCACAATTATCCTTGCATTTCCGTTAGTTTTTTTTGAGGAATTCTTCACGAAGTCGGTATTACAACCGAGACTTTCAACGGAAAATAGCTTGTGCGGCTGTGCAGTGACGATATTACATTTTGTCCATGCGTCAAGAATCAAAGCGAATGATCATATTGGAATAATTTGAACAACTTCTACAGCATTAATATCCAGTATGAATATCCTGTATGGGTTTAATAACGAGAAACGTTTAAAAAGTTCAAAAGCTTTTGAAACTAAACTCTAACTAAAACTCATAAAATTGAAATAAAATTATTTTCTTCCAATATTAATCTTCTGGATTTAAAACAAATGATTTCCTATAATAAACATACTAAAATTACTTTCAATTATGCATTCTTGTATCAACTATAGATAATAAACACATGCGAAAAATATCAACGTAATTTCCATGCTTGAGAATGCGTAATTACCTTGCTTCTATCTCGCATTTCCGACGTTACTTTTTTCCAGTCGGACGCTTTCTTCGCTGTGGTAGAAAATAATCCGATCTGCGGATTGTTCGAAGCCGGTTAGTAAAGGCTGCACTGTCACGCTTTGCGCAAAAATCACACTTCTCTCCGTTATGGTGAAAATATTATTGATAAAAAAAGGGACGTGGAAATTGACGATTGACACGTACACCCCCAGCGGGAAAAACTAAACGTCCATACGATTGCCGATTTTTATGTATACAAATTTGACTTGTTGATTTAGTTCATAAAATGAAAATGTACGATATTCACACAGTTATGTAGGTACATTCAAACCCGTCGGCACTTTATTTTATTGACGTATTGATTATTACTAAACGATTTAACAATTCAGATTTTTAACAGTTCGATTTATATGTATAATCGTGATTTTTCCGACGGGCTTCTCAACTCTTTTAATTCATCTCATTTTGTTGACCATATAGTTACAGTCGATAATTATTTGTGCAGATGCTTAGTAATCGCTGCGAGTAAAAAATATTATTATCATAATCAGTACACACATGTCGCGACATCATGCGTGTATTAAAGGTTATTTGTGATATTATTTGTAGAGCTTTTAAAAACGGCCATAAAACACTAGTAAGACTACTTTGATTTCCGAGACAATGACTAGGCCGTGATAGCTCTATTGACCAGAAGCTATCTGTAAGTTCGATACTATTTACGACACCAATAGCAGTAAACGAGACCCGCAGCGCGCTATAAAAATCTCAGGCCACGCGATTACGGCCATTTTCTTTATTTTTCCTCTTTTGCGACAAGCGACGCGGTCGTAATGCATCGCACAAAATATCCCATGACGTTGAACACGGCCCATTTGTGCAGCATCTTCCACCGGTGTTATCAGGCAAATCACCTTCCTCCCCGCTGTCTTTGGATAATCTACGAGCTGCATTCTATCCATGGCGAAAAGCAATTTAATTTTCTCGAAACATGAGAAAAACTTTATGAATACTGTCGCAATTTTCCCAACGTGTTCACTGAAAAAAAATTAGCTAAAGGATTTGCTACTATACGGACAAACTAACATTTTTTGCTGCGAGAGCTAATTAATTTTGCAATAATAGCCAAACCTTTCGCTGCAATAGCAAAGTTTAGCAAAACTGTTTGCTATTGCAACAAAATGTTTTGCTATTATTGCAAAATTAATTAGCTCTCGCAGCAAAAAATGTTAGTTGTCCCATATTTAACAAATAGATTTGCTGTTGCAGCAAAACCCTTTTTTCCGTGTTGTATTGCCAAGAAGAGTTATAAGAATCAGATGTTTTATAAAAACTTTATATAAGCTTATTTAGCAACTAAATAATATAATTTAAAAAATAATAAGTTTTATATTGCATACATTTTCTAAAGAAGAATTTCAAGTAAAATGTATAGGAAAAATTGTAGACGGTTTGTAAAATATTGAAATTATCCATGAAAAATTTAATACCGAAAGCAGTAATAAGAGACATATTTTAATCAAAGCATGTTATCAAAGCATTTGTAAAGCCATTTAATTACGATGGAATAACACACGTTCGGATAAAAAAAGTATCTCGAGATTCTTTAAAAAAGAAACTAGTTAATCTCGAGCGTCTGCTATCGAAAGATAATTCGCGTCGTAACCGACGAAAGACTGTAATCAAAGTGTAAGTACGTAATGATAAAAGTGTCGCGCATCCGAGACGCGGCATGTTGAAGCAAGCTCGATAGGCGCCCGCAGCCAGAAGGGATAAAATGTTGCGAACGAGTAATCTCGCGGCCGCGACGTGCTGCTTAAAGGGAACGGGCTATTAGCGAGCAGCTCATCCTAGTTTAGGACGCACTGGCGACGTCCGTTTCTTGGGAACGAAGCGCCTGAACTTTGACGAGCGTCCGCAAGATATTAAACCGAAGCCAAACTAACTTCCTCGTTCGCCCTTCCATCTTCACCCGAGCGCGGGCGCAGTTCGTCGGCTAGTTAATTACTCAGGTTCCAGACATGGGAGATGGAGATTCTAAGGGTCTCTCTCTCTCTCTCTCTCTCTCTCTCTCTCTCTCTCTCTCTCTTTCTCGCCGCGTTACATATAATGCCGAATGGCACTTCTACCTCCATGTAACTATCTCGCTGCCGCAGAAAGCAGTTCCACGCCCGAAAGCTCGAGAAAATGAAATCTATTCGAGTGGACTGCGCGGCGGACTAACTATCATCGTATCCAACCAGCGCCCCCCTTCGTCCCATTATCGTGGGGCTTCTACTTCGTAGGACTCGTATCATGCAAGAGAGACCATCCACTCTTCTTCTTCGTCCCCCGCCAGCTCCCGCCGCCGCTTCTCGGCAATTTCGCGCAAAAGCTTGGAAACTCCGCGGCACTTTGTGCTCTATTGTTTGACTTGCGCTCTTAACTATCCGCTCCTAGAATCAACCTAATATTTTACTTCGGAAAACGAACGGCCCCATCTCGTATGATGGAGGGCTATTGGAAAGTACTTGTACCCGATTGACCCTCTCTCTTTCTCCAGCCCGTTTCTTATGAACTTACTTACCTGCACTGTCTTTTCCCTTATCCCCTTTCTCGTTTTTCTCTTAACTGCGTGTTCCTCCTCGCTCTCTCTATTGCTCGTACTGCTGCATTCGCAGAAACCACATCTCTTGCTCGGAATTGTGGATCTTCGATCTAAAAAGTTCCGACCTGACTGAGTTCGGCGGATGGTTTCACCGTTAGTTTCTTGCGATGATATCCAAAGTAATCAGAGTATAATTGCTCCTTACTCTGCAGGTGGTGGATCTTACCTCATTGTAACTTGCGCTAACAATTCGCTCGTATTACGAGCAAGGAAATACATTCTGGCGCGGGATAACAATTTCTCGGAAGATTAACGACCGAGTCTCTTGTGAAAAAACTTTATTTCCACGGTGGGCGTAATAAAAAAAATCACACGATTGTAATGCCGACGGGGTACTTTCGTCGAATGCAGCAGCCGCCGCCGCGTTGAAAAATCGACGTGGTAAAATCGCGTAACTTCCCGCTCGCGCCTCGCGCCGAATGCGGCTTACTCGCTGTTACTCGCCGCTTAAATCCATTAGCGCGTCGAAATCGCATCGCGGATAAAACCCTAACGCTAGGTAAAATGGCATGAAGGCGAAGAGAGAGAAAGAGAGAGAGAGAGAGAGAGAGAGAGAGAGAGAGAGAGAGAGAGAGAGAGAGAGAGAGAGAGAGAGAGAGAGAGAGAGAGAGAACGCTTTGGAAATGGTCCCGCCGATTATACCGCCTCTAGAAACGCTTCGGCAGCCTCATCCCAACAGCGCTGCTCTTCCATTCGAACGGAATCTTGTCATTCCGAAGCGACGATTGCTGCGTCAAACTTCGGGCGGCCCTCTTCAACGTCCTATCTGGAACACTTTCCTCGATCCGGACCAACTTCCTACAGTGCGAATTCCACATGATGGGGACGAGGCGGGGCGACGCGGCGCGGCGCGGCGCGACGACGACGTCTAAAGAACTTGGAGGGCGCGTTGAATCGATTAAATGGTATTCCGAGCTACGAAACTTTTCTCTCCCGTGAATTCATAGCTCACTCGGCATTTCGCCCAGATTATGTCAAGACTGCTGGAGATCACCCGAGATTTGTCCCGCCGCAATATCGTCCTATCTTTCGCCATTTTCCTTAGTATATATAATACGCGCCCGCGAGAAATTTCATTAGTCTCATCGTTCGAATATTAAAAGTACGAACTAGTCGGCCAAATGACCGAAGTACCGATAGAAATGCCAATTATCGATCCGTCTAAAGCTAAAAAATATCCACATAATAATTAATTTATTTGCTATGGACGAAACCTGGCGCTAAATCTCAAATCCTGCATACGTAATGGACTCTATTAACTACACCTTTAATAATTAATACGGCAATTAACAATTATCATTCTGCATTAATTATTTATTCTCGAATTTATAATAATCGTTAAATCTACGTGTGCTTTGAATTACCGTCCTGAAACGCGCATAATACATTGCCGTTGTCGACCGAAAGAAAGTTAAACGTCGCGATAAGAAATGTCCTTCCATAATGTATCCTGTAGGAGACACTGGACCGTTCCTTCCGACGGGATTTCTTTGACAAAAGAAACACCTCGCTGAAAGGATAGTTAACTTCGTCGCAAGTCTTCCTGATTTTGTCTCGATCGGAAAGGGCTAAGAGTCGCGCCACCCTAAGGGAATCTTCTGACGCAATTCCACGGAGATCGAATACATACGAGAAGGTCCGGACAAAAAGTCAGCTGTCCCTCGTCGATGCTGATAGATTCCTGATGTGTTCCCGGGATAGAAGTTTTTGTAACGTTCACTCGAAACCTCTCGCATCGAGGTCGCCGGGATGGAAGAGATAAGAAGTCAATGTATATAGCGAGGCGCATCGTGTTCCAAAAATTATGTCCGAGATGGAAAAGTCGGGTGCAAAGGGTGCTCGTTCAATGGCTGTTTCTTGTTGTCAATCTTTCATATCGCAGCATGCCATATGGCAGTGATAAAAGCGACATATAGTTACTTATGATCGATTTATTATTATTTTATCTAATGGTCATCTTACATTCGCCGTTTCTTCAGTATATCTATTGTCTCTGCGAGAAATTTTGTTTATTTTATCGAATATTAAAAGTACGAGCGGTCGGCTGACCGAAGTATCAGTAAAAACGTCAAACATTGATCCACCTCTCTAAAATGTGTTCATATAATAATTAATTTATATGCTATGGACAAAACTTAGCGCTAAATTTTAAGTCCGGTGCACCTTTGTGCAATGAAATCTGTTAACTACTTCCAATACTTTCAATATTTATAGACACATATTTTCCTACCTTACACGTATTATATCAGCCTACGTCTAGTATAATTGTGGCAGATAATTCACTAGTTACTTTGGAAGGACATAGATTAGCTCGGGGTTATCTCCGCGAAACATTTCTCATCTCCGCCGACGTGGTCTTGATGATCTAACTCTTGATTTCTCGCATAATACGTAGTATCACGTGTTGTAGCCCGTTCGATTAATGATCCTCACGTTACCGCGGTGAACCATTATTCCTTCGTCTCGTCCTTGTAACAGGATAACGCTTCTGTGTTCAAGCAGCGGGGGCTTTCGCAGAGCTGGTAATGCAAAGATTCAAAGTCCAAGTGGATCATCGTCGATCGAGCAAATGGACTTACGAGCTCGTTTACTTGCCGATCATTCCGATGATGGTATGGTTTATTGATCCCAGGGTAACGAGTATGTATGAAAGTTTGCGGTTGTTCGAAACAGTGGTTACAAGGCCGGCCGCCAAGGTAATCCTATAAAAGAGACTTAAAGCTCGAGTGGATCATGTTTCCGTTGCACGAAGCACGTACTTTTCCGAGCCAAATTGGCTTAACTCTTCAGCGGCGACTTCTGCATGTTATACGGTTTTACAAGAAAACCATTGTACAGTACCTAACTAAGCTTCGAAGGTATCAATCCCGGTTTCTAGCAATGCATTCAGAGTAGATTGACAATTACTGTACACAAGATTACTACTATATAAAAACGGATGTTATGAGTGCGAGTAAACTCGTGAAAATCTGTTACTTTTCAGAAATTATAGGCGACCTATATTCTTGGTACAGTTCATTACATAATAAAATAATTATCTGCATTAAAAACAAAATTGTAACATATCACTAAAAAAAATCGATTAATAAATCTTTTTAATACTACTTTTCTTTCTCTTTCTCTCTGCCTCTATATTTCTCAAAATTTTTCAGAAGAATTTTATCTTAGAGCATAATAAAATATTATTCACTCATTCGTTCATTTTCTACTGCACTCTGACCGTACTCTTAAGAGCGTACTTGCCATAAAAGGTCGCGATAAGCACTGCTAGACTATTAAGCTAAATTAAGAATCGCAGGGCGCCCTGCTCTCGGCGCGTAACGAAGACATCGCGTTTGCCCGGACCTGGTTCACCATCGCCGAGCATCGTTGATTCTTAATACGCGCCGCAGTGCCCATTGTCGCCATTTTCCTGGCGATTAACCCACGGGCCGGTCTCGCCTTCATACAAATTCCCTCGTCTCCGCGGCCCGGGCTATTTTTCTCGCCTAATGTACGCTCGCATTAGCGTCACGGGGTCGCTCTTTACGAGAGGGAAAATTATAATTTCCCTGGGAAAAGTCGGCGTTGAATTTACTACTTCGTGATAGTGGGGCTCACCCTACGGAAAATTCCGTCGCGCCGTCTCCCTTTTTCCTGCACGACCTGCTTCTCCTCCTTTTTCCTCCTCCCCCTCGCGCATTCGCTTGCTCCCAATCCACCTTGTACACCCGTGTCCCTATTCTCGTTTATATCTACGAGCATTTCCCGCCTCCGTCACACTTTCTTGATTGCGCGGGTCGCGGATACTTTCGATAAAGCATGGGTGTGCCGAGGGGCGTGACCGCGAAATTATTTTTGTACATATCGCACCCGGTGCGACTCGCTTTCTTCAGAAATGCCGATAAATTGAATGCTCGAGCTATTTCACTGCCGTGAAATATGGTTCGCCATTCGAAGGACTCGCGCGCGGAGGGCTGATAATAAAATATACGAAACTAATAAAAGCCTATCACGTATCACGATTATGCTACAAATTCTAACAAAGCGGCGATTCCTTCATTAAGAGAGCGCAATTGTCTCGAGATGAAGACACGGATGAAAAATCGTCCTCCTCCCTTATTTGATGCTCTCGTTGCGGTACGGCTGTAATTGCTAATTGCTCACCGACTTGAAATATGAGGCCAACGCTGATTCAATCAAACGGCGAACGTCGTTTCGACATAACTTAGCATGGCAGGCAAGCCGCAGGCGAGCGATTTCAGGCGCCGAGGCGACTGCGGCCCGCGATCGCCGCCGGCGCGGGCGGCGATTTGTCTGTTTTACGCTAGACCCCCCCCCCCCCGTAATTCCTCCGCGCTCGAGCGGTATTATTGCCTAATGCGGATCATCGAGCTTTACCGTGCTCGCATTATGCTTCGGTCCGCGCCGCATCCCTCCGCCTACGTAAATCATAGGCCTGCCCTGCCGTTAAACCACCCCGCACATTCCAGTATAGTAACGGCGCGTCGTTTGCCAGCCGCGCGTCACGAATGGTAGCGCGCGGCGCGACGCGGGCGGTTGTCGCGAGCGACGACGTACGAATATCGTAATCGGTCAATTAAATTAGGCGACGGCGCGTAATTATACGTCAATGTCTGCCTCGACACGCGTAATTGGAAGTTAACCCGCACGTATAACGCCATCCCGGCAGATGTAATTAGGATATTGTCCTTGTTGTGAAAACGCGCGCGCGCGGGCGCATTGGGAAAAGCCGCCTCGTCGATACGTTATTCCCACCGACGCCGCGACGCTGCTAATTATTTTACTTTGTTTCGTTACCCACACGTATTGCGCGGAGCTTTAACGTTATTGTAACAGTCGCGCGGTATGCGTAATTGCCAAAGCTCTCTGCGTCGCGCGATTCGTAGAGATCTTCCGGAAAGTACGTGCTTGGTTTTTGAAATGAGAAGCGGTGACTCATTGACGCGGGCGCGAGTCGTTTGCACGTTCGCGGAAATATTGATAAAAGAAACGAGAGTCTGCACTTTTTAAATGGTTCCAGAGAGATTAGTAATCCCGTGTGTTAACGATTATTATCGTAGGCGAGCATTAGCAAACTGTTGCGGAGCATTGTAATAACATCTGCAGCACGAATTTCTCACTTTAACGACTCACGCTGTGATAACACATTCAACCACTAACGAAAGATCGTCAGCCTGAAATTCAGAACTTTCCTCCCGAGAGCGTAGTAGTAGTAGTCTCGCTCTACGAGAAATTATTACCAGCTGCTGCCGATGGACCACTTATGCGACTTATAAGTTTGCGTACGGGCGCAGAGAAGCGTGCACTTAACGCAGAGAACATCGCGAGCGATACGAGACACACGACAGATGACGACGACGGTGTATAAGACTCTGCAAACCGGAACCAGAATCAAAACTGACGCAAATCTCTCGCCTGTGGTTCGTGGCATCGCGTCACACACATACGGAGAATTCCGACAATATGCATGCGTGTGCGGCGCGCACATAGACTCTCATTGTAATATTAATTCAACACCTAGACAGGAGCTTATATACCGTAGATAAACAGCGCTACGACGCTCGATTCGCGATACGAATACATGTTACACGAGAACCAGTCACTGTTAAGAAAACAGGTCACGCAAAATTAATTGGCGGATTGAAAAAAATGAGACGGTAGTGTAATTGCACTCTTTACTCGTCGTTTATTCCGCAGATCATGTTATTCGCCGCGGCCGTAGCATGATAAATCCGGTAATGGCATCATCGGTGTAACTCAATACTGTCCGAAATGTCAAAGCGGATTATTTGATTTCCGCTCTAACGATTTTTGTGTCTCTCTCGTTACGCCTATCGCTTTTAACCTTTTTTTTTCACGGTCTTTTTACGTTAAACTCTCTGAGAATCGCAAACAGTACACCTTTTTATTTCCCAATTACGGAATTGAATTATAATTATACGTCTCGCTTGACGTGCGCGTACATCCGCTCTCGCTGATGCGTAATACGAAAGTTACGCAATAATCTGCGAATTCATCGTAGGAAACATTAATTACATCGCAATGATCTCATTTTCTCTCGCTTTGATTACAGATTGTTATACCGTATTCACAATATTATTAGTATTGCTCCTGCCTACCATCTGCATAGGTTTATTCGTGGTCGAGCGTAGCCAACAGAGCCACTGCAATCTCGCAGTAGTTATTGCGAAGCGTGGTCAGCCAGCAGTCACGCTAGCCCATATACATCAGTTAGCGCTCGCTAGTGTATAATGCACAGCACGCACGTATTTGACATCAATTAAATCGAGGAGGTCTATTAATTAGTATTATATATCAGACGTCTGGAATCGAATAATTTAGACAGAGAAGCCCGGAGAGTTACATATAGTGACGTCTAAAACTAGGTCATCCGTTAGCCTCATTGAATATTCTCGATGCCATCATCTAAACTGCAATGACGTTAATTTACGACACTTATTTGACATTTTAATTATGTACGTGATACTAACTGAGTTAGTATGTGTACGTAGCTAATTAATAAATTTAAAATTTAAATGAGCCCTTTCTTTAATTTCAAGCCAAGTTGGCTTCAATCTATCTCCACCTAATTTGGCGGTGCACAAAGCGTCTAATTCATTTCGCGGGTCGTTCTGAGAGACGTAGTCCCATTGTCGCGCAGTTAATTGCGCAGTAATTACGGAGCGATGCCCGGAGAAAATCAAGACGAGTTGTTTTATTTCCGCTCTGACGATTTCTGTGCTTCTCTTGTTACATCTCTCTCGATTTTCCTGTTTTTTTTTTTTACAGCCTTTTGTGGTTCACGACTTCCCGCAAGAATCGTCAGCAAGAATATATTTTTTACTTCAAAATTACGATATAACATACCCACAATTGCCATTAGTGTAAAATTATTAATCTAGGATTGCTTTAAAAGATTTGTTTGTTAAACGTAAATTCGAGACAAGGAATATTTTTATAATTTTTTTCTGTTACATAGCCATATGAAGAGAGATAAAATTGCGGCAACACGCAATATCCAAATTAAATCTAGCTAATAAACTAATTTGATAATAGCTGTTGGAAAACGATCGCATTAAATATTTTAATTGAAATATATTTCGTTATCTTTTTATATTAATACGCTTACTTTATTAATGCGTTATACATTCAATAATTTCTGTCGTTCGGTGTCTCCTGTTTTATGCCTATAATATACTTTTTACGAGCGTGTCTTTTTTAGACCAACATAAAACTTTTACGCTTTTGTTCAAAGTAAGTAAAGCTGTAACACCAAACTTAAGCAAATTTTGTAAAACTGATGAACGGATCTGAATATTTTCTATTTCTGGTCGTAACCTATAGCGACCTCGCCGCGCCCATCTTTCGAGCAATTGAATTAGGTATTTTAAATGCAATCGAGTCGAGTGCTCGTTACATTAAATATCGTCCCCGCGCCCGGACGTTCAGATTACGCATTTTAGAATAATAATCTCGTCAAATTCGTGACCGAGCATCCGCGGCAACCGCCGCACATTTTCCATGACAAAATTTCGGATTTGCACGTGGCGCTGTTGATGCGAGACTTCGTGAGTAACTGTACTGGTAAATTGTGTCGCGTTTTACTCTATTTGAAGCACACATATATATATATATATAAATCGATACAGCGTCGCATGTAAAATCGCATGATTGCGTTATGCCAATAAAATCGTAAAAATAAATTCAAATCTGCCTTTATCTTTGTTTCACTGTGGTGAACTAATTAAAAAATTGTCCAATAAATAAACAAGTTTGGAAATGTTTGTATTTAATTAAATTTATTGCGACGATAATATTTCGTCATGTTGCCGTCGTTTGTTTACATGGCTAACAATAAGTATTGTACATACAGAAAGAATAAAAAAAGGCAGTAAATACATGTAAATGGATATACGAGTTGATGACAACCAGTGTTATAGCAAAAAGGAATTTGTAAAAATATTTACAAATTGAATCTGACTGATTGTGAGTCAGATCAATATTTAATCTGACTCTCAATGATACGTATTATGTTCTAGATTACCTTCATAAGTTCAGTACTGACTTAGAAATAATGTAAAGCGGCATAAATTCACTAAAAAACGACCGACTCGACCAGAGTTTTTAACCGCAATTATCGAAACGGGATATAGATTGATAGAGCCATTCATCCTGTGTAAAGCCTCGGTTAGTTTCTGCGCTACACGCTCGCATGTCACACGGCTCAAATCGGCTTGTGTACGCGTAAGCCTCGAAGCACGTAACCGGCCAATGCGCTCGGGGAGGAAAATTGCGAATGGGACGTGACGGTTTTTTTTCCGCGACAAGAGATCGCACTGCAGTTGCAGCAGCGAGCGAACGAACGGTTTTCGAGCGACGAACAAACAAGCGCTAACGACAAATAACAAGAGCTCTGAGAGGTAGAGGAAAACTCGCGGGGGTCACACTTACAATTAGCCGGCGGAATCTTTTTTTGTAACTCAACAAATTCTTCGTAGAATAGAAATTTCAAAAATTCTCATTCGAAAATATTTATCAAGATAATTTCGTGTCGGCCACGGGGATATATGTACCATTTCGTAATTTCTAAACTCATAAAGTATGTAAAATTTTACAACATATATTATGCATGTAATTTTTATAAAATTTTTCCTTTAAAAAAGAAAACTGTGTCGTGCGTCAGAATCGAAATGGTGCAAGCATAAATCTTCGTTATCGACAGAAATAATCCAATTATTTTCAAATATCATTTAGGCGAATTACTGTCTGCACCTCTGCCTGGCGAGCGAGATGAATTTAAAAACTCGGTCACGCAGCAGTTAGTCACGCGATTTAATGAAACTCTTGCAATATGTAGAGTGGTACCTGGTCACGGGAAAGAGGAGAGGGTGCCTCTGTAGGTGGAGGGAAAATTACCGACGTGACGAAGTGGCCATTAATAACGCAAAATGGTCCCGCGACGCTTCATTACTTTCACCCCTTTTTTTAAATTAGCGAGTCGAGAAAAAGTGTTAGACGGTCCGTACGTTCCTTGAATTAAACCTCCGCGTACGAGTTTCATTAGAACAAACAGCGTAATGGCCGTTTTACTTATTTGCCAATCGATTCGTTGGAGAGGCAAGCGAAAGTAATGGATGAATAGTGACGACAAGATAAGTCAGATTGCCAAAGTCAGCGTTTGAAACTGAGATTGAACCTTGGATTGAACTGAAGTATTTTAAAAAATCAAATTTAACAGAAGAAAATATATTCTGCACGTCTTAACTTGCTTTTTCGTCATTATTTTTTTTGTAATACACGGAAAGAATGATTTTGCTGAAGTATCTAAAAATTTTTATCTAAAATTTTCATCTAAAAATAATTATTTTGATGGTGCAACAAAATAATTTTCAGATCTGTATCTAGCTAAATTTTTAGATATTTGAGCAAAACCGTTCTTTCCGTGTAAGTTCGATCAAATTTTTTCACTGACTCTGGGAGAATTTAGTTAATTATGAATTTTACCAACGAATTTCAGAGGAAATAAATTTGCTAAAAAGTATGTACTATATTAGATTACACCGAACATCCGGAATTTGGAAATGTACCGCAAAATCTGGAAAAATGAATATTAATTTCGCGTTATTTTCGCGCGATGATGAGGAGCGTACGGAAATTGACCCTCAGGCAAACCGCGTGACAGGTTCGAAACTAGTTTCGCGGTCGTTCTATGTCTCGACATCGCTCGACAACTTTCCGTTATCGTCAGGTATACATTATACATACGTTATGTGTGTATGAAATCTGAGATTTCTCATTTAACTTTCGTTTAATTATTATTACGGCGAGACCGTTCGGGGCTGCCATTATCACGGTACATGTGGTTTAGTCCGTCGAGGACGTTTCATTTCGACAAGATTATGAACCTACGCAGCGCTCAGTACATCGGTCCGAGTGTCGTTAAATTTATGCAAATAATTTTCATTAATATTAAACGGTAGCATGATGCAGCTTGAGAGGCACGCTGTTCACACTCCGTTAAATAACGCTTGCGTATATATGGTTGTACTTTTGAGTCTCAAATCCTGAATTTTCTAACTTCCCAGCTTCATACATCATTTTAATATTTCAGAATCGTCTCCTATCATCTGTAACAGAAAAAATTTAGCAGCATTAATATTCAAATTTTTTTATTCTCCTTTCCGTCAAATTGTTAAATATTTTTATCGTTTTTCCTAGCTTACAAGGCAAACGTACATTCAAGTTTAGACATTAGATTTGGAGAGATGCTTTGGAGAAGTGGGGGATACATTAATTTTAGAGATAATATAGATTCTGTTAGCTCTTGACTGTTCTTCACATTACATCTGCTTTTGAGCATGTTCAGTTTTGCTAATAATTTAATTAATATTTCATTCTTCTAATGGATCAAAATTGAAACATTAATAATTATTGATAGTTAATTTAATTTTTAGTTGCTTGATATCTATGTAAAATTTATAATCAATTTAATTGAGATGATTTGTGCAATCTGTCATGATGGCATTTATGTACATGAGTGTTACAGAATGCATTTTTATATTATCATTAACAGTCAATGTCAGTGGCGCCGCAGCCATGCGAGGTCAGTGTATTGCAATCAAGTCAAAGTGTAATATATTCCTTACATAACACTATAATACATGCTCCTTGCTCAAGAACAAATTTCTCGTTAAAAAGCGCCTCTTTTGCATGCTATCGCGCATTAATGTGGATAAATGGCGAGCTTGTGTAGAACGAACCTTATAATCTTTATACTATCATTAAAAATACAATGGGGTCAGGCGAACCGTAAGACATTCATTTACCACCGTTTTTTATCTCGTTTCTTCGCGAGACACAGAGCATACGTGTAGTTCAAAGTTTTAAAGATACTTCAGGTCAGAAAATTTTAGATTCGCGTTTAAATTTTACATAAGTGGTCACGTAGATTGAAACACGCGTCACAAGTAACGTGTATTAAATTCCACGTTTTCTCCCGTTAGTCCCGTTGCATTTCTTTCGCAAGATCTGTATCTTTCTCGAAAGTATGCATTTTGTGACCGTGTTTGTCGTTGCGTTCGCGCACGACAATTATGCCGCATTAACTCAACCCCGCGATGCGTCTCGTCGTGACAGAGCGTTGTCACACACGCTTCGGACATTTCTGTGCCGCTGTCGCATGCCGGCTGCATTGTCCGCCCGGAATCAAAGCCGAACCAGGCCCGACCGCAGAGGACGGACGAGGGGGAGAGGGAAGAAGGAAGGTTGGAGAGAAAGAGAGGGTGTGAGTGAGAGATCCGACATCGGGATCGGGGTGCCTCGCAACCGTAGCGTAACACATAACGCAAATACGACTCGCTGACGTATGCGCTGACGTAGGTGAGACGCGACGTCGTGAACGCGCGTTTTCCGGGCGCGCAGCCGGATCGCGATGTCGGTGCACCGCAGAAGCCGTGACAGTCGACCAGAGGGGATGGAGAACGAGGGGAGACAGAGGGTTAACGAAAGAGAGGAAATGGCACGGGGAACGGCGGCAGAGCGGAGGGAGGGCAGAAAGAGAGAGGGGGGAAGTGGAGCCCTGTTGTGCAGCCGTCAGCACTGAGAATGGCAAGTGAGTTCCACCGGCTCGGCTCTTTCGCCCGTTGCGGTACGGCCCGTGAGTGGCTTCCGGAGTGACAGAAATCTTCTTCCGCCTTGTGCCCCCTCCTCATCCCGGTCGCATTTGAATCGCAAATCCCCCGCATCGTCATTGTTTGCCCGGGCAACTCCGTGAAACGAGGCGCGCAACGCATCATCCGCGGAGCCAAGCGCTCCGTACGGTTGGACGATCTTCGTAAGATCGTCGTACGCGGCGAAACGCAATGGAAGGGTCCGTCGCAGATTCTTCTGCAGGACAGATTTTATTTTACTGACACGCGATAATTGCGAGCATTTTAATGATTCTCAGTAGAATCGTACGATCGATGCACATATTGCAGCTTGCTTTAGCAAAATAGCATCTTGCCAAAGATGCAAAGGTTGCGCTAATTAAATAATTTTTTTGCTCGACACTAGTATAGTTGTACTAGATAACTAGAGAATACATATTATCGGGGTGCAGTATCTCTCTGTCACACATGATACATGATATTACTGCATCTATATGTCCATGATCGAAGATCACGGAAAGCGATATAATCATGCCTACAACTGGATACACGTGCGTTGTCCCAGTTATCGTAATTGGATATTGAGCTCCGGTAAACGCAAAAATTTCAATTTTGACTCGCCTTTTCGCCTCTCTCATTCCGCTTCCCACGCTCACCGGAATTACTGCCGGTCGACTAAAGCCGGGTAAATTACAAAAACTTGATACATTGGCGGGCGGGCGGTCAGGCTGCGTTATGCGAGTCGAAATTGCGACGCCTAATTTTCGTGATGACGCTATACCTACTATACGCGCGTTGCACATACGATGCGTGGATAAAAGCACCGCGCGGCTTTTCCCGACGTATTAGCCCAGCCGAAAATAATGCACGTGCGTGAGCAAGTGCGCGGGACGCAGGTGCGCTCGCCTCTTCTCTCGCGCATATATCGTGCATTTAGTGCATGCGGCCAGAACGCGTGCGAAGGCCGCATCTGTATTCGCGTGCGCTCGCGCGCGCGCGTGCGAGGAAGAGAGAAAGAGAAAAAGAGAGAAAGAGAAAGAGAGCCCTACATGCCACTCTCTCTGGCGCCTTTATGCATCGTTCTTTCGTATAACGTCGCATGCATGCACAAATCAACATTTACACAGGGACGGGTTTCGCGCATAGGGAAGCTTCCGCGGGACGGTTCGTTATGACTAACGGTTCGTTTTGCGTTTTCCGAGGAAAATATACGATTTTTTACGATGGCAAAACCTTCGTGTGCCCTCCTGCACGTTTCCCTCCACCCTCAACCGCTCGCTATCCCACTTCGCGAAAGGGATGCGAGATAACAGGATGCAACGAAATGTTATCCGTTCGACCGGCTTTAACGGCGAATGCATGGTGTTAGTGATTGGTACGCAGCGCCGTGGTTTATCGATGTTGTGTGTGGCTAAAAATTTTTTTCTGTTTTCACGGCTGTGACAAATATCGATACATTTCATCGGAGTGTCGCCGCAAAAGCGGGGAATCGCCGGAAAGAGCGGAGTCGTAATATACAGCTTTCACCACTTCCGAAAGACGCAATGAACGGGTTCCAGATATAGTGTTTCCATGCACTGTTAGAAGTAGACCTGTCACACATGTGTGAATATTAATGCGTCACACGTGTGTAATGTATGATTTTTCAAACGTTCATGCACTTGTGTCTCAATGTGCACGTGTGAAAAACAGGGAAACGCACTAGGGAATGTGTATAAAACACACACTTCAACGTGTGAATTTAGTAAAACATCCACAAGTGTATGAAATAGTCAAGCACTATAGTATTCACACATGTGTAATGTTTCTATGTGTGTGAATATAACACATTTTGGGGAAAGTTACACACTGAGTATAATATAACACACTTACTAGTCACACACTGACCAAGTCACATATCATGCAGGTACGCATCAGCAACTCTTGTGATGAGGTTAGAATACGACGAGCCTGTGGCTGTGTGCGAATTGTGTGCACATTGAAGTGTAGTGCCAATTATACAGTATTCTTTATTATGAACGGATGAACAAGATGAACAAGTCTTTGATGGAAGCACATTCCGATCATTATTTATTAGGGATGCTATAAAAAAGATTTTTTTATTTTTGTCTAATGAGGCCCTCTCTCTTGTGTGTGTGTGTGTGTGTGTGTGTGTGTGTGTGTGTGTGTGTGTATGGATTTGATAAGAATGTTTTAACTTTATAAATATACTTTTTTCATAAATATATTTACGAACACAAAATTTCGTAATGAGCCGACATTAAGAAATGACATTCACCCGACATTAAGAAATATTATATCATATAACTAATTCAAAATTTTATTACTCTTTTAAACTAAATTTGTTTCTTAAGATGATTTTTGAAAATTTATATATTGGCGCTGGTTATGCCATATGTAGACTATATATAACACTTACATCAAATTAAGAAATAGTCTACCACGTAAGGCAGTTGGCTCACGATCCAGAGGTCTCGAGTTCGAATCCCACCAAGGTAAGTGTTTTTTTTCAAATACGAGAAAATATTTATAATCATAGACTGCATCTTAAGAAACAAATTTAGTTAAAAAATAGTAATAAAATTTCGAAATAAATATTTTTTTTGTTTTAAAGTATTATAATTCCTCTGGCATTAAGAGGACTGCATTAAATTACACATCTCAGCTGTGTGACAAGTCATACACGCTAATATAATCAAACATCTATTCGTGCGTGAAAAAGTAACACACTTACAGACGTCTTAAAACGGCGGACACACATCACACGCGATAAAGTGTGTGATATTCACACACTGCTTCTAACAGTGTGAGAAAAATTAATACGCCCTGTAATTTGCAAAGTAACAAACAAATTTTAAATAGAGATAAAATTGTAAAATAATGTGTAACATCGCCGAGTTGTGCGTTTCTTTGAAATCGTGGAGAAAATTAAGAAAATGAGATTTCAATGTCGATTTCAACTTAATAATATACTTAGTTAATGTACGGTATAAACTATTAAATACACTCCTCAACAAAATTAAAGAGCTATTTCGAGTCATAAATATGATGAAATATAAATTATGTATACACATATATGCGCATGTAATATATTATATTATTATATATATTATATAATAATAAGGAGTCACACAACAAAAGTTTTTACCAAAAAAACCACAAGAAAATATCAAAATTCGGAAAAGGCCCTATTCTGTAGAATTACCAATAATAATAATGATAATAACTCTATGAACAGCGAAATATCGAAAGTAGAAAAGGTAGAGTAATTATGTAAAATATTTATAAATTTATCTTTGTGCGAAGTAGTAGAATATAATTACATTGTATGATATAAGCGGAGCGAAGAATTATTCATTAATTGTGTCTAATGCTTTTCTTATTTCTTCGGATAAGGTTAATGACAGAACGGGCGCATTAGATGATTCTTTATATACTTTGATGTTCCGCGGAGCGATCCATATCGTAACCCCTTGAACTTGAAGTACTTTGTCTGCATCGAAATGTAGTGCAATTAAAAATGGAATTATTCAAAATATTAACGTTGTAAATTATTCTTATGCAGAAGATCAATATTTAAATAGTAAGATATTATTATATTATGTGGTATAAGCGCGCAAAACGAATAATTATCCATCAAGGACTCTTCTTTCTCTAATCGTTTGTTCTGAAGAGAACATAATGGACAGACGAGACAAATTAGGTGTTACGTCCTGACTTTGTGCAGGTAGTTCCATAACATGACCCGTTGAGCTTGAAGTCTACATTAAAATGTAGTGTGATTAATAGCGAATTCGGGCGCTCGCACTAGTGCACACTGAGTGCGCACTAAGGCTTGTTCTTAATCAATTGTTATATTTATAGATCATCTTAAATACTTCTCAGTCTGTAAAATGATTTGTACAACATCCATATAAATAATACAGATTGTTTTATTGGCTAAAAAGTTTTTAAATGTGTATTTAAATAACTTTAAATGTAAGAATAGATTATAAACAAGCCTTAATGCGCACTCAGTGTGCACTAGTGCAAGCGACCAAATTCGCTATAAGAAAATAAAACGAAAATCTTATTTAAAATATTACAGTTATCCACATTTTTTTTACTGGATATTATTTCGTGCCTATAGACGATGATTTGTAATAAAGTGAACATTAGTGTGAGTGAGGAAGAAAGGAAGAGAGAAAAAGAGATGGGAAGAGAATTTACTAAATCTCGAATTTTTTTCTGTATAGTCAAACTAATGTCAAACAAATAAATATTAAATATAAAACTAAAGTTATGATTTTTTATACTTATACATATGTATATTATAAAAGAAACTGCCTTGATGAGAGTACGTGTTTAGACGTGTAAGTCAAATCCAATCACAAGTCAGAACGGTCGAAAGCGATAGAATGTTTTATGACATTGTAGAACAAGTAGAATAAATTAGGTGTGATGTTATATATATATATATAATAACAATTGAATGAAACTTTTATTCGTTGAATTTTCTTAGCTATTGATTGTTTCATCTTTAAATTTATTTTGTAATTTTTAGTATTTCATTAAGTTTTATTGAATGTATTTTGTACTGTACTTACTCATGTCGAAGCGAGATCTCGCGATGCGATCGTGAACGCGATGCGTTCTTAAATGTCGTGTTAAGCCCTCGTTGCCCCATGTACGAGATAGTATTCTATTACAACTTCCTATCAAACATCTTGCTTTAAGATTGTCTAACTTTTCGAAATATTGCCTTAGATTGAGAGGTAGTGGTTTGTCGTCATCGAGAAATCCTTCATGTTTGGTATTTGCGTGATTTGTTAACTTTCTATGCAAGGCTCTACTATCAGGTACTTCAATATATTTCTTACATCTCTTGCAATGTGCCTTCTTAGTTCCTATTACCCGGAAAAGCTCCCACACCTTGCTCTGTCGTCGATGTTTCATTATAACCGTTCTGTACTGCGGAGTGTCTGATACTAAGTGTGGTACAGAAATCGCGTCAACAAGCGTTTGAAAAACTGCTCACAAAGGTCGAAGAAAGAAGCATGGTTTATTTATTAAGATGTATATGTAAATACCTATCGATATACATAAAATCACCCAACATCGATATACATTAAATTCACCCAACATATATCGAATGGCTCTATTTTTTCTATCCCATTAATAAATTTAAACTTATGTTAAAACACACGCAGCGCTTATGACAATTAAAAATGATGAAGTCAGGTAGATAAATATACAGTAATAATTAAAATCAGTTTAGTCTATGAAAATGATATTTCTTAACTTATATATGTATTCCTTTTTCTTTCAGAAAATAACATGTGTATCAGTAAATATGAAGAATACATATAAATAAAAAAATGTTAAAGTATTGAACCACAATTTTACAATTTTTTAAGAAATACTTTTTTAGAAATACGGATGGACAATTAATCTACTGTCAAATTAAAAAAATTGTAATTTTATTAAAAATTTCAACACACATTCATATTTACATAAAAATACCTGCTTTCTTCTAAAAACGAAAGCACTTAGGAAGCATATCAAGACCAGTTAACAACGAATGATAGACTCAAGTTTAATTTTTTAAATCTTTTTAAACATATATGTGATGATTTCTTTCATTTCTGTATTTTTTTTGTTTTTCTAATCCTTTACGTCCATTTATGATCTCCATGTGTAACGCTAATGTCATCTGTTTTATTTTAAGACAGTGTTAAGGTAGTCCTTTCGCAGCACCTTTCGCAGGTCCTAACCTAAATCGAGTCCAACCGCACTACTATTGTGATATTTTTTTAATTAGTAAATAATTAAATACGATTAAATCGTGCGTGTAAAATCATATTTTATTATTATTATAATTATTGGGAAGTTGCAATATGTTTGTTTTCAATTATATGACGGACTGGTACTTGACTAGGTGCTGCAAAAGGATTACCTTAACGTTACACGAATTATTCTACCGATTGTATGACATATGAAATATCTTTTAGATTTATTACTTGCTTTGACACAATACAATGACTAACGAGATGTTTGTCAAAGGCTATTTATTAATTTCATAACTTATAATTAGATTAGATTAGATTGAAGAGATAACCTTTCCACGATTTCACGACTTGAGGTGGTGGAGTTGCTCATTATAGCCTGAAGGCTCATTATCTTAAATGCAATGTAATGGAAATGTTCGGTGTAAAACAATAGAGATAAATACATTTACAAAATATAATTTTCTAAACAACAAAGTAAATTTTATTTCTCTTTTTTTTTCTTTTACTTATACACATATATAATTTATATATATTTTTTTATTATATATACATTTTTTTATTTTTATAAATGTTATATTGTATATGTACATATAGAGTTATTTGTTACAAGAGTAAAAAAAATAAAGTTAGCATGTATAACGGTCAGAAATTTCAAAATAAAATTCGCGAAAAATGTAACGCGTGTACTATCTCGGGCCATAAACTTACGACTAATTTCGGTGCGATATCGTGTGCCGCTGTGCACGTTCAACAACAACAGTGTAAACTAGCAGGCAAAAGCGGGCAAAAGTTTATCGACGGTTTTACGCAGTGCATACGGCAGTACAACGATTTTCGCTCAAACGCGCCCATTCTAAACGGTAACGTTTGGATGTTGCCGAGTCGCATGAGCGGCATTTGTCGGAACTGCGGTAAGCCCTGACGCTATTACTGGGCCTTTTACTAGCATGTGGTATCAGTATAGACAGCGGTAGCGAGGCGGAAAACGCGGTGGGAAATCGCCAGGGGGTGAAAATCTCCAGATAGACGTGGCGGAGACGAGAAAAGAGGGCGGGGGGGAGGGGAGGGGCGCGGTTTGCGACGAAGGCGGGTAAAACCGGGAAAGAACGGAGAACGGAATTTGAATAATTCAATCGCGGAGAAGAGTCGGACGCGGCGTTAAATAAAATAACGCGGCAAAATGTTGGAATAAAACCGGCGATGGCTCCCGACGTCGGTGCAATCGTTTTGGGGAGAAGGGACTCCGCCGTCGACGGTACCGCGCGATCCAATTTTCTCTACTGCTGCTTCGGGGACTTCGCTCCGACGTCCCTGCTCTTTCTTCCTTCCTTCCTTCCTTCGTCCTCGAAGGGACAAGCGAACCCCCGGGCCGATAAAAAATGCCCCACGGCAATTGGACAGGCGTAACGTGCGCGCCCTCAACAAGAGCTCGTTTCAAAGAAATATGCATAAACCCGCGCGCGATATATATAGGTACGCCTTGCGATCCGGTGCCCGATATTACCGGATTGCATTATTCACCAGGATACAAGCATACGTGCGTTGAGCGTTTTAACAAGCTAATATCCCGATTTGATCAATTGCTTTTTTTCCCGCTGAAGCTAGCGTATAAAATTTTTATTAACCATCTATGGTAAATAGGGAATACGAAAGCTACTTCCAGTGTGAAATATACGTCTATCGGTATTTCTTTGTTATTATAGTCTCTATATTGTAAATTGTTTCAGAATTATTAACTAGTATTATATATGGCGCTAGTATTATTTATACAATTTCTCAACCTCCTTTCTTAAACCCCTGAGACAATCAATTATCCACAAAAATATGATTTATTAACGAAGATTTCGTCGAGAAGTTTCGCTTATCGTAAAATAACAGAGAAAGTTTCTCTTTCTCGTTTATCGCTATAATTATAACCGGGTTAAACTATCAATGTGCGCTTAATTTCAGATTATTCCAAAAATATATCGTCCGCATTTTACCGGCCACATTGCGACCGTTCTCATGATTCGAGGAGATACGATTTCCATTCGCGGGAAAGCGCCCTACTCAAGAATGTAGAATTCGAATGAGTCACCGGTGGGCGATTACAGTCCCCGAATATGCGGTGCATTGTGCGAGCGGACAAGAGGACAAGAGCGGACAAATTCCGGTGACCTTTTCGCGAGTGTAAATGTTAGAGGGGTCGCGCAATAAAACGGGCTGAATTAATTCCGCGGCGTATTCACTCGGAAGAGAGGCGGCAGATGATTATGGAGCCGGTAGTCGGGATGATAAGGGGGGAAGGATGGGTGAAAGAGGGCGAGATGAAAGTAATGCGCGGCCGTAGAGCACGGCGCACTGGTGGCGATGATGGAAAAAAAGTTTTTGGCGGGCAGTAAATTGAACGCGCGGCCGCGCGTGGTGGACATAAAATTAAAGGGAAGCTGCTTTCGACGGCGCGGTGGCGGCGGCGACGACGGCGACGCGGCTATGTGGCTACGCGGCGACTGATGCAGTTTTGCCGCTATCAGACCCGCCCCTTTGAAGAGAATTAGTTTAAGGATAGTTTTAGAGGTAGACGCAATCGCGGTTTCGAGTCCCCACCGAGATCCGTCTAATGGCCGTCGGGGCTTTCGAGCTAGTTTCGCTTTTGAATACGAGCCAGCCACGAGAGGGTATAGACCGTATATACGGAACCCACTTTTTATATCTCGCACGCATCGCGCCCGGCATGAGCCCGCCGAAATATGGACGTCATGTATCGTCGTCGTTTTCATACATCATGCCGAAAGAACGAACTATTGCGATTAAAATGCTTCCGGAAATAAATGCGGTCGGAGAATGACGATTGTGGATGGGAAAAAAGAGCTCTTTTCCACAAGGCTCGGTAATACACTCTTTATCTGTCGATATTGCGGATATTAAAATCTGTAAATAATTTCAACGGGAAAATTTTCAGCTCGGCACTGCTAATGGTATCGTGACATTTAAAATCACCAATCAGAACTTTTTTAATAATATGATTTTTTAATAATGGAACAAATTATTAAAACGCATTGTTCTAAATGCGTTTCATTATTTCGCGAGCCAAATTCTTATAATGTAAAATGTGCATCTATATGCATTCTATATGTAATGTAGGTCCATCAGCAAGTTTAAAATTTTAATTTTGTTTTGCTTGCGCGTGGACTGAACGAATGTAATTATATAAATATTTAACATCTTTACTACTCAAGTCTGAAATTTACATTACATAAACAATTTTTTATATCGAATAGAGCCTATATATAGAAAGATAAGTGAACGGTAAAGGAAGTCTTGTATAAATTAATATTAACACTCTCTCTTGTATATTGTTATAATGCAAAAAGAAGCTACCTGGAGAGGTGGGGTATTTATTATCAAACTCGTAAACGTATGCTTATGTGATCGGAACGTTTTCATTATACGACGTGTCAGTAATTTAAACTAATAAGTAGTTTGGTAGCGCGGTATGACAGTGTGGCATCCTTAATACCGCCGCTTCAAACTTTTCGTCTCACGAAGTTTTGATAAGCATTACTCGCGTGGAGCTGCAAGACGTGTTCGTGTAAATTTCACTTCACGCGCCGAGATTATGCCACGGGGACAGGCAGTTTTACTACGTGTTGACTGAAATTTGTATGTCGGCATAAATGAAATTATCGCGAACAATACCAACGAGTCTCGTCGTACACAGCCGTAATTTAAATACTATACTCTTGTGAATTTTTGATATTTGAAAGGTGCACGATGAAGAACGTAGGATTTATATTTTATTAAACTCTAATAGATTAATCTCCAATTTTGATGGCTCCATCAAGTATGCATTAAATTTAATTACTGAATTCAGTTGAACTTAATTACTCAAGTATGAGTTAAATTTAATTACTGAATATATTATATGCGAGTTACGAATCCCTGTCACAAGCAGGATACTGTTGATAATAACAACGACAATAAACCGTTTCGCAATGCCGCTGCAGATTCATCCACCTCGAAATTCGCTGACACTCTCTTGATATAAAGTGATGCGCATTGTCTCGAGGCGGCTGGCAGATGACGTCAAACTCGATTGTGCTAGATGAAGTTTAACATGTACATACGTACGACGCATTCATCGGCATATTTAGTTTGCATAATAATATCAATCTATGTCACATAATTATTTTAGACAAATGTGATTACGTGTACAACGCCGACATAAAATTATTTTATCAATTAACTCAAAAGTAATTAATTTCGAAATTTCCTTATTGAAAACTGTTTCATACAATTTGATAGAATTTAATCATAATCCACAATGAAATTATACAAAAGTTACTAACCCACTCACATGATCCAATAAAAGATGCTTAGCTAAAATATTCGATCCTTTTTTTATAACGTACGTGCACAGTTCGTCGAAAAAGTTCGATAAAGTTCGCTGCAGCTGAAAATGCGCGAGAGTTATGTCGAAATATACGTTCTGTAACTTTCTTCGGATGATTTTCTTTGTTATCTTTGTTCCTTCCGTTTTTTCGATATTCTGTCACATTGCTCAAACGACAATGCGCTACCTAATCCACAAAAAAAACCTTGCGAGGCTCTTCTTTAATCAAACGGAGTCCTTTTAGCGCACCACAAACAGGCGCATACAGGCTGGCGCGAATAAGCGCTCTGTTTCTGCGGTACTTCCACGAACAAAAAAAAAGAATACGAAGAGATGAGAAGGAAAGAGAGAACTCGCGCGGGTGGGAGTGTGCACGTACGTGAACGTATCGTTATCGCGTGAGTGAGCGACACGCGTGTCCGGAGCCAGTCAACGTTAATTACTGCGGAATCGGTAGCCCCGGTTTCGCTGCAAGGGAATGATTCATGGCTGGCGAAAAGGGCTTCGAGAGTGCAAACGCGACTACCACGGTGCCCTTTAGGCCGTATTTCTTTTGTGACGAGATCGGCCGCAACTCAGCGTGACTCACTAACGCCACGCGTTTTTAATTGGACAGCTAAGTGGATGAAGGCGGTGCCGACGACTGTGCTTTAAGCAGTCTTTTCTCGAGATTACTGACGAGTACGTACTCGAGTACGTACCGCTGGCGATTTCGTTAGAGTAAAATTAAAAATTAGCAAGTAGGGTAGCACGTATAGCGAGATTAAAAACATTTTTCACATTCCTTGTACAAATAAGTCTACAAATATAGAGAGCGTAATTGTATACAGAAATATTTAAACTTTTGTAAAAGATGCTGCAACACTTTTCCGATAAATTAATACAACTCATACCAAGTTTTATACGTGAAGAAAGTGTGAACTTTAATTAAAGCTGCATTGTCGGCCAAGTTTACAAATTTATTCTTGCATGCAAACTGATTTTGCGATTTTTAGTAATTACTATGTAATTATTAAATGTAATCGAGCATTCTTCGTGTCTGCGAAAGTATTTGTTTCATATTTTATTTAAAGGATGAATTTCGTCATTTTATATCTTTTACAAATATTTTCGATATTCAATATCGTACGAGCACACGAAACTGTCGCTATTTTCAAAATTGTTGATCGATGGCCGACCTATATCCTAATCGGCGCAGGTTTGCCGTTCATTCGGCAATATTCACGTCTCTGGCCGCGATGCATAATTCGCACGAGGAAAGGACACAGAGAGCGCAGTGGAACGAGAGTTGCAATGTGACGAGGGCGGGCAACGGGGCGGTGACGAGGCGGCGAGAGTGCAACGCGCTGCGCCGCGCGGCTGCAAGCTGCAACCGCCAGCGCGCGGGGTCGTCGTGAATAAATAACGAGCCCGCGGTTTTATCTCGGCGGTTACATTCGGCCTTTAACATTTTCCAGTCGCATTAGCGCTTGCGGATGACAGTGCCGTAACAATGCGGTCGCTTTGCCGCGCGTCGCCGAGCGGAATGGCCGTGCCACGCCGGGCGTTGCCGCCGGGCTTGGCCATCGAGCGTGCCATGGTCGGAGAACCAGCGAGGAGGTAGCACGCAGGCAGGGAGAGATGCGATTTCGCGAAAGAGAGAAAGAGAATAAAACGAGCGCCCGCCACGAGGGGCAGTCGACCAAAAAGGAGCGCGAAACATTCTTAAGCCGCGATAATAATTATGGCCGCCGGCAATTAGAATAAATCGCCAGCCAGCTCTAATTGCCTTATTTATTCGCGGTTGGGAAAAGGTTGCGAAAATATCGCGGACGCACCTGCGGCCGTACTTTACAGTAGGAAATCATCCCTGCTGTCATCATTATTGTTCTGGCGCAAACGCGCCTTTACGACGCTAAAAAATCCAGGAGCGTGTTTACTTAAAAATAATTTTTTTTACTTTTTATTTGTGTGTGGGCGTATGTGTTACGCTTTCGCTTTTGGATTATACGTTTTTTTTTATCTTGCAGAAATATTTTTGTTATTTAAAACATCAATTCAGCTCTTAAAAGTAGGAAGCTGCTGTTATATCCGAATATTTGAGTTTTCGTGCATAATAACAAATGGAAGCAATTATTGGGAAATTCATTTAATTCTCGTTTATATGCGTCGTTTGTCGCAGCCGTGATATGAACGGCGCATTAAAGCCGCGTATTTGAAGAGGCACATCGGCACGAATACACGGAATATACATAAGTCTGCGAATTATCAAGAATTATGCATTATTGAACGTGTTTTACGCCAGATTTGTCGCGCTTATCTATGTCGTATAACCGCGCTCGCTGTCAGTCGATGTGACACACTCGGAATACTTTTCCCCGATTCCATGCGGGTACGAGATATATATTTGATGTCACTCGCATTCCCGGTTCTTTTGTGCGTCGCTGTAAACACCAAACGTTGAAAATTCTTTCCCTCTCCCCCTCTCCCCCTCGCCAGTCACCCTCTTTCTCTGTTATATACGCGTGCTTTTACTCTTATTTAAATTTCTCCGTCATAAATGTTGTTTCCCGTCTGGCATGCCTCTGCTTTAAATCCCCAATCGAGTAATGGATTCCTTCTCTCGTCGACGTAAATAAAACAACGGGATATATGTATGTGGAAGTGTGTGACCCGCGCGCAATAACAATTTCGGAGATCAAGGAGCTACGTTTTCTCTCTCCCACCATTTTTTCGTGTTGCAAAAAATATTTTGCAATACATCAAACGCGGGAATGTTTTTATTGCGCATCGCATCCACCTACATTTCCGCCGCAGCTTCTGACTCGATCCGCGCGCACAGCCCCGTTATTTTGTTTTATTTTCTACCCCCCTCTTTTGGCGGCGTATCAAAAAAATAGAGAACACGATAGGATACGGGTCTACCATTGAACGTTCGTTATTCTATTTGCGCGGATATTTCGTGTACATCAAACGTCAAAATAATTCTCTCGTAATGCAACCCATTTCCGACACAATTTCTGGCACGGTTTTATCGCCACCACCCCTATCGCAGATCTTTTACTTTCCGCGGTAGAGCGGCGAAACAAATAGAGTAGCACTGAGTATGGCAGTTGGCAGTTAATGGTCAGCCTACGGTTACTGCATTCCTAGTTGGTCTTAACAGGTGGCAGTGCAATTAAACCACGTTACGGTTATGTCAGGTGTGTCGAGCTTGGTCGCGAGTTATGCTTGCATTCGTTCCGCCTGCGTTATGACCGCCTGTCGTATTCGTATATTTGCTACGAATCTCATACGGGAATAATAAACCACAGACCTAATAAGCGCAGCAATTTAGTACAGAACTTTGGTTAAACTTTGGTAAATATAACACGTGCCTGTAAAACGTTTAAACCTGATCTCAATTTTTCGGGAGATGTGGAATTATCATCCGCGTATCAATATACATAAATTGTCTTAATACCTAAATTGTTATAAATATTATATCAATATATATATATATATATGTATATACTGTAATTTTTTAAATGACGTAATAATCATGATAATAATATAATATCAAAGAATCCTGAATTACACAATAAAATTATTAAATATTTGCGAGGTAAGTTCGCCTTCTTTGATATAATTTCGCACTGGAAAAACTTTCGCAGAGCTGTTGCCAAACTGTCAATCCACTGTCGCGATAGACCATTACGTGTGTGTCCAGCGGTCAGCCGGTGCCAACACACGATACACCGACGAGAGTCCACTCTGACTGGGGTGACTGGCCAAGTATGAAGTAAAACTTGTCAGCGACGCGAAGGGTGTGAAATCGCGTCACGCGTGGAAATCGCGGTATGTGCGTGATGTAGCGGAAAACTGCCCCGAGTGTCAGATCGTACCTTGAATGGAAAAACTTTCGGGAAAGTCTGTAAAATCGGCATATAATTGGAGATAAATCATACGAAATAACGGAAATTTATTATTAGAAACGGCCATTACTGCCGTGAGCCACCTTGATACTGCGTTCACCGGATTCTTCAGAAATACGAAAGGGTATACAAGAAAAGACGGAAAACACCACGAAGAAAGGGGGAAGGGTCGGGAGGAGGACAGTGCTCAAATGCTGTCTGTTCAGTCCGATGGGGGCTTTCCAATTAAATTGCAAATTAAAACGCATATTTTACTCGAGTGGCAGTGGGTCCGCGGGGATATCACGAGAGTCGAAGGGGCAACGGAGAAATGGCGGAGACCGCGGGACGGAGCACAGGATCGCGTCACAGCAAGAATTAAGTTTGCCATTTTCTGCTGGGAAAAAATTTTTTTTCAAGTTCGACCGCGCCGCGCCGTCTGCGGCGTTCCTTCCATACCGAGAATACCGGCCATAACCTCGTCAGTGATTCCGCAAACTTCGAGCGAGCCCAGGTCAAATCGAATCATCCCTCGTGGCGAAGCATCCCTCGCTGGCGCCGATACACCCGCCAAGCTACAAGACGATTCTCCACCCCTTATACCTTCCGGTTGTATCTACCCTTCGTGACTACTTCTTGATCGGCCGGTTGCCGGATTTCCCTCGTCTGGAAACTGCGGAAACTCCCTCGCTAATCCCGCCCCCCTCCCCCCGCTCCCGCGAAAATTATTTCGTCCCTCATGCATTTTTGGTCATTATTTTACACAACCGCCGTTTAGTCGAGGAATCTTATTCACGGCTGAAATAGCTTGCGCGAAACAAGGAATAATGTCCCGCATTTTTATCGCTGCGTGCGATGCCGCGCAATGAATCATGAGCGTGGCCTACCCGCGAAAGCGTCGGGCAAATAATACGCGGACACTTATGGTGATAATAACAATAAAACTAGGTAGAGATTTTTATGCAGCTCAGGAAAGAGCGATAAAAATACTGGAAACGACGTGGAAGTTCTTCCGTCCGTTACTGCATAATTTTGATACATTACCACTTTTTGCGAATAATTATTCATATTTATGATAGTGGCATAATGTCTGCATTTGTTGAAAATAAATCATTTTTAATATGTATCTTGCTGGATAATTTAACGCTGTGAAATAAAATAATATTAAATATAAAAGCATATCAGATAAAACAGCGTTGTACATACATGTAAAAATAGGGGCGTATTCAGATAAGATTGGACAGTATTTTTAGTCTTTTTCTTTTTTACAAAACATGATTATAATTATTTATGTGTAAGAGAGAGATTCGTTTCGTGTTTTATAATATTTTCTAACGATATTAAAAATTACCTCTCATGGAAGATTACAACAATAACCATTGCGCTTTTTCTCGCGACGGTAGCAGAAGGTTAAAAACAGTGAATGTAGGAAACGAGAAGAGCTCAATTCGGTAAAAGGCACCTCTTACAACGATCCGCAACGATAACTCGTTAGAGCAGAGTGCAGAGTCGTTCTTCGAGACGCCCGAACCCCGAAAAGCCGTTTTACGGGAGGGCATCTAGACAGAAATCTTCCTCGCCGCAGAGCCGAGAAAACTTTTCTCCGACAGCTACAACGGGAAGGCAGCAGCGAGATCGCCGGAGACGATGGATATATCCTGAAGGTGTCCATCCCACCGAAACTTTGCCGCGATATCTCGGGGGTTAAAGGTGACTGCCGGGGGGTGAAAGGCGGTCGTCCGGCAGACGTATCGTTCGACGTCTCTAGATTTATTTGCGGATAAGATTTTTGTTTTCGCCAGGTCGTGAAGCATGGGAAAACCGGAAAGCGTACGTGGCATCGGGATGCATCTGAGAATCGAAAAAACCCGACGGACGTCGGAAAATTGTTTCGAAACTTTTCTGCGCAGCGAGAGTTGATTCCGCGGAGTGTATTGTTTTGACGCATGTATCATTCAGGGTGCAGACAAGCGAATTTAGTTTCCGTTTCCGATTTTTTGACATCGTCACACGTGACAAAATACATATAACCAATAGAACTGATATAACTGGAACGATTTGATTTTTTTCGAGATCGTAAATGTCACATGGGAACGCTATGTTGTTGTTTCTTTTGCACGAAATATCCCCCTGAATATTCCCTTTTAATGGAACTAATTACGAAGATGACTTTTTTGCAAATATTTGATAATTTATTTACTTTAATTACGAAATTGGTATGCACACACATATATGCAATTCTACATGCACGGTGACATTATTTTGTATTTTTGGTTGTTTATTCGTTTTCGTTATTTACAAATCATATGACATATACATATTTTTTTTTGTTTTTTTAAAAAATATGCTTTTATTCGCGAGTACAAATAAATACGTTTTAGTTTTTAATAATGAATTTATATATAAATCATATAATATTTTGAACAGTATATATGTGCATATGTATGATAGAAATCGTCTTGTGCAAAATAAATAAAAGACAGGATTTTTTGATAATAAATCTCATTATATATTCACCTGATATTTTTTTTATGAAAACGAATTTCCATTCACGATTTTACAGTCTTTCTACCTCACTGCCACGCGTCAGTCTATGAATTTTCTACGTGTAGTGCTGCTCCGTTTTGAGCATACAGATACCTCAGATGCACCGTCGCACGTACCGCTACTTTGTGGGCCGTCGATCGACTGCAACTCGTCGTTTATACGAATTCACAATTCATCCGTGGATCCAATTTTCTCTTTCAATAGTGTCAATTTCATACACAAGCGAAAACCTTTCTCGTGAGTGCTATATATTACATACATATATATATACACGGAAAGAGAAAATATCGAAGAAATACGTTCGACTAAAAATATAAATCGTGTATTTTTGTTCATCAGGTTTGCTCCCTTATAAGCGGCAATATTTCGCGATTTCTGAAATATTGTTATTGTTCTCGAAAATACGCATTCTTGACGGTACCGAAATGTTTATATAATAGATTATGTAATAACATAACATAATCATAACATAATAGATTATAAATGAGAGGAAAAATGTACAGGCAATTACTCGAAATGGAGGAGCGGCTTTGTATCGGATGAGAAACTAAAAAGCGTAAAATCCATTGAATCGCGAATGTGGAGAGAGCGAACAACCTACTGTACGTACGATGAGATTGGGATCGAAAGAAAGCAGGAAGTGAAGGGATGGCCCGTGTGTGATTTAAGCTCGCATGGGCAAATCCTGAATATCCGTACTGCCGAATAGAAAAACGGCCGCGCCGCCCGGTGTTCCGCGTATCGCCCTGCGCTATACATAATACTACGAAGAGTATTCCCTGATAGCGAAATGCGGAGGTCCGATATCCTCTCCGTTGCCGCGAAAAGGTAAACAGGATAGAAAATGAGCCGACTACCGAAGCGCGCGCGCAATCTCGCCAGCGACAGGTTGAATGCACGAGAAAGAATTTATCTTGGAACTCGTTCCTACGGACGATCACTCCGCCGGATCGTGCTTTATTACCGGCAAATTGCTTCAGAAACGGGGAAAACTCTTGAAGTCGAATATTATCTTCGAGCTCGCGAACGTATATATACAGTTTTAGAAAGATATTCGAAAAAATTTTCATGAGATCGCTATCATATCTCTCTCACCATTTCTCTCTCATCTTGTGTGACAATAAACGTTTAATTCATTTGCGTACTGTTACTATTCTCGAGGTTATTATTGTTTAATGTTATTATTATTGCTATTCCGTCGATTACTTTTTAAATAGAAACGCAGGAAGTAGCTGCAGTTAAATATACACAAGCTATAAACTCAATCTGCTCAACAGTTAGTGAAAATGCGAGACTAAGATTATCCCATTTCTCTCTCATCTTGTGTGACAATAAACGTTTAATTCATTTGCGTACTGTTACTATTCTCGAGGTTATTATTGTTTAATGTTATTATTATTGCTATTCCGTCGATTACTTTTTAATTACTTTTTAAATAGAAACGCAGGAAGTAGCTGTAGTTAAATATACACAAGCTATAAACTCAATCTGCTCAATAGTTAGTGAAAATGCGAGACTAAGATTATCCCAGCACCGAAGACAATCGATATTAGGGATAATAATAGAATATTGACGTAATACGTTGCTATATAGATTCAAATAGACTTATGTGAGATTATCTAATATTTTTAAACGCGTGGTGCAACTCTTACAAAGGATTTGCTCGGCAACACGGCGCTAAAAATAGATATTTCAGAGAATATAACTGTTAACCGCGCGTAATAATTAATGCATAAGTATTAAATATCAAATTTTGGAACTGAAATAGCCGATAATAATATAGAAATATTGATCTTTATAATCGGGATATTAGAGTTAATGACATTCTCTGTAGGAAAATTATATTAATCAATTATCATTTGACTGGGATTAAAATCTAATGCATGGGTGATTAAACGCGACAAAATTGCGCAGAGTCTGCGCAGTGCAATCGCAAAAGTTACGGAATATTTATGAAAAATATTCAAGAGTGGCAAGAACAAAATGAATAATTCCCAGGAGCGGAGAAGTAGTCGAGCATCAGCGAGTTTCTTGCTTCCTCGCCCCCCCCCCCCCTCCACCCTGGTAGAAAGTCGGCGCCGAACATCCTGACGCGCGGCCACCGCAGTACCGACTATACGAATGTACATGCATTTCAATACATTAGCGTTCCGCAAAGCAAAACGCAATTATCCTCTCTAATCCATAGTTATATCATCTCCCACTTCATACTCTTTAGAATGATTTGCCATTCATGTCTATGTCCGTCGGGTGTACCGCTGCGACATGCGGGCAGAAACAAAATTATGTTGAGCGTGATTACTTAATATTTAAATATCGTAACGCATATGATACCATAGTATTATTTATATAACTAATATTAATATTATATAACTAATATTAATATTCTAATCTATAGTAATAATATCCTATCCACGTAGCAATAATATCTTAATAGATAAAATATTTCAGTATTTTTAGTATCAATATTTCGGAAAAATAAGATATTTTTGGACCGTTTCTTGCATCATAATTAAATGATGAACATTTCGAATTGATGAAACATTATTTCTGTATAATATTTCTTTTTCTTTTCCATTCGGAAGATACGGGAGATCACAGCAATTGTATTACGGTTTCATGGTTTCGATAAGCCATTTCACGTTTTGTTTTTGTAAAATAAAATCAAATTCTATATGAACAATAATCGTTTATATCTTACGTGACCTAACGTGCAAATGTTTTCCATGAAAATTACCACGGCACGAGTGACATATAACTGCGTGTTAAACGATGCTGTGTAATATGCTGAGATCCTTTCCAATAGATTCGCGACAAACGACTGAAGATATTGTTCAATAGCAGCGCAAACAATCACAGTCTAACGTTACTGCATCACATTGGCCCCCCAGGGCATTAAACACATAATGAGCACTTGTTGCTTACGCAATTGGCGTAGGTAATTTACTCGAGTGCGACGTCCGGTATTGTTTCTCAGTGCGCAACGGGTTCGTTAACGAGCGGCCGGATCGCTACTACGTAATGACAATTTATTACTCTTGGCGTCTCGTTATCGTCCAGGCCGGGAGAGATGGATGATGGAAAAAATGCCAAAGAAGCGGGAAACAAGAGTAGGGAAGATGCCGTCGGCAACGGGGTCTCGAGGATGATACGACAATTAATTGCTCCACACACGTGTCGCCATTATTCTATCGCGGAATAAAAAAGAAAGGGAAAGAAAAAACTCATAGATTACGGGAATGAAAAGAAGAAAGAAAAAGAGAGAGAAAAAGGGGAAGAAGGGGAGGGGGAGAGAAAAAGGGCGAAAGAGGGGGAAGAAGGGAGGAAGAGGAAGAGAGAGAAGTTGACGTCATTTATCGGACGGATAGAAGGCAGATCGGTACGTGGCGTTATCGGATGCTGACATATATATGTACGTATATACATATATATGTATAGTATATACAATGTACATATATTCGATGAAAACTAAGCTCACACCATCTCGTGTTCTCATCCTCGCTATCTCTCACCGAGCATTACGCAGAACTCCATCAGTAGGGATTAATCCCGCCGGTAGGCGGGATTAAAAATTACGCCCGGATTACGGAGCACGAAAGGATTTTTGTCATATCTGCTAATGAATCGACGGCCCACATTTTAGAATTATCGCAGTTCGCGCGCGTCCGCGCACACACCGGGACACCGCGGCGAGTTGCTGACGCCACTTTCATTCTATATATTTTCCACGCCCTTGTTTCAAAAAGCATTTTTTTCCTGCTTACGTTACACCGGCAGAAATGATACGGGTAATCAGATTATACGGGTTTCGTATTAACATACCAAATTGCATGCAAGGCGGGCACGCGTGCAGCCATTAATTAATCCTCTTAACGAAAATGTGCGTTATTAGTGGTCCAATAACTTTTCTTTTTATGTAAAACGATCTTTATTATCTCCGCAAATAGTGATGTAATATGGATATTATCCTTTGAAATATAAAAATGAAATGCTAATGCCACATGCGTGAAAATACAAGGTATAAAAAATGCTGAATTCTCCGCTGTTTCTCCTCTCTTCCTTTCATATTTTCACGATTTTACCAGCATCAGAGTTATTAGTGCAAGGACAGAATATATTTGTAAAAGAGAAGTATTAGAATTTCTGAACAATCGTATATTGCGTATATATCGTTTAATACCAATTCAATATGATAAAAATGTGCAGTCGATAATCTATGTGGCAAATGCTATTTGCCGGTCGTTTGATATCTGTTCTATTTAAGTGACAATTTCTTTTTCATTTTTCCTTAAATGAAATTTTAATTCTCCGGGGATATCTGAATTAGAGTTCCTATAATAAGAGTTAAGCCAATGTGGTGACGATTTTTGATTGGTCACGCCATATGTTTCAGCCAAGTCAGTGAGAGTGAGACAAGCTATAAGTGGAAGTGAGACAAAGCTATCATGGTCGCCATATGCTTCAGCTAAGAAGTTAGTGGGAGTGAGACAAAGCTATAACGGTGTCCTAACTCTTATTATAGGAACTCTAATCTGAATACTCCATCTTTTGTTCTACTAATTGTTGCAAACGCCTTCAGCTATTTTAGAACAGCTGAAATTGGAATTATTGATATCTTGCGGTATTCTATAACGGTATCCACTGCTGCTGCACCATCAATACGTACTTTATCACATCAGTGGAAAATAGGTAATAAACTAAACGCGAATTACAACACGATCCGCGTCGCGGAGATAAATCCGAACATTTCGCGACGGCGCGGCGACAGCTGCTAACGTTGACTTCACGAAAATCGACTAAGTTTATGGCGCAACCATGCATGGCGAGTTTTATCATACAGATTTCCTTTTTTGCATGATAAGGACCGAGCACCAAGATTCCGGTAAATATCTCAGAACGTGCGGAATATAACGCACAGTTGTGTTTAATAGTGCACTGTTATAGCGTAGGTGCAGTATAAGAATATATTTTTGGAATATTGTAATCTATATGTAACCTGATGTGTGTGTATTAAGAATTTAATATTGAAAAGTAGCTATTACCTATAAGAAATACTTTTCGTAGAATAATTTTGCACATGCTCGTTTTTTTGTCGATCTAGTCGACGTTCTTGTCGTATTCGTAGCGTAAATCAAATTTCATCACAGTGATATTCAATGACAATTTTCCTGGCACCTCGCCCAGTAGTATTGCTCTATTGCCGGGTAGACATTGGCTGACTTTTACGAGTGCTTTCTACTGCGTTGAAAAGATAATGCGTTTGCCGCGCATTATTTTGCTCATTTTAATGACATTGTTATGATAAAAGGTAGTAATAACTGTGAACACACGTCGACGGGAATGTGTATTTACGTATTATAAAAAGTATAATATAATGTAACGTTCACATTTATCAAGTTTCATACGAATAACGTCACGTGGGAGAGAGTATCCATGGTTTAATCAAACATGGTAGCGAAGTAAATATTCCATTATCGTTCGTACAATTATCGGAAAAGTCTTGTTTATTCAGTCTAAATTATTACGGGAGGATTTATTTTCAACACACAACCGGACTTACAATGGAAATAAATGTCATGTAGTAGGTATCTTGACGTATATTACGGACGGCAATCTCTGATTTTGATTAATCAACATCAACGCATACATTTCGCGATTACATTCGATATATCAAGGATAATCGAACATTTACGTAAAGATCGTATCTTCGATACATGTATAAAATTGTTAATCCTTCGAGTGCAATTATTTCGCAGTAAAGATTGTAATAAACGTCATTAACACGTGGTTACTATTATATTTATTGGTAGACGACGGTTTTACCTTCCATGGTGCAGTCGTAAAACTCGGTAACGATTGAAATCAAATAAGAACTAAACGGACATTCAAGCGAATACAGACACAGAGGATAACATCTAGATCGTCCGTACCCTCGAAGCTCACCGACCTGTAAGTCCGGTGCTTTCAAGCCTTCCGAGCATTCTTCCCCTGCTCGGGTTCTCCTCGAGACGAGTATCGGAGGAGATAAAAAAAGAAAAAGAAAAGATACCATCGACCCACGTCCAGCGTGCAGTACGACAGTATAGGACGCGCAACAGCAGCGTCCAAAAGCTAAAAAACTATTTCCTCACTGGCGAACGGACGGACATTTTTGCCTTTTGGCCGTGTTCCCGACGCGCTTTCACGGTTATTGTTCCCTGCCTCCCTTACCGACTTGTTATTATCGTTCTTGCCATCGCCTCTCGCTCCTTACTCCTTCGAGCCCCCCCTCCCCCGTGCGCCACGTGGCGGGACCGTGGCGCGGCGGAAATTCCACCCGCGCGCGCGGAGAACCACCCCCATTCATCCACTGACGGTGCAACAACGACTTGCCTCGGGGATGGCTCCGCTTTTAATCTGGCCCAGGAAAAATCACCGTGGTTTTCTGCGCGTCCATCCGCGACGTGAAAACCTTTTTTTCCTCTCCTTCACCGAGAATATCCCACCCGTCAAACGTTCCATCCTCCGTCTTGCAAATTCTTGCTTCTCGCCGTTTCTCGTAAACCTTCCGCTGTCTCGTCCCTCTAGGCTATATTTTGTGACAAATTAAATGATTGATTGCCGAAGTGAAATGATAAAATGCCAAAAAATATCTTAAATACAATTGTCACAAAATGAAGACAGCAACAAGTTTTGAAAAAACTTTGTATAACTATAATTGTAAGTGCTGCCAAAATGAAAGAATTACTAATCGCTATTTCTGATTATTTTTTCGAGCTTATAAGAAGAAAACTATCGTTGTACAAAACTTGAGTATGTATGTAAAAATACGATCTTGTAAATAAATTTATTTTCTGTATATATAAGATGTATGAATTGTGAGAAAATTTTGTTAAATTTATTTACACATACACCTGGGATAAATCCGAAAGAAATATTTCCGCGAATAAATGTTTAAATCATACGGGATATGGTGGATTTTATCAAGTCCCTCTTATTTCATAATGTGATATGAGATGCGCAAAGGATGCACGCGCGATATTAGGATTCCAGTGATGCACGCAGAGAAATACGTTGGTCTGGGAATTTATGGCGATGTTGATGCTCATCGCTGGCTACGGTATACCGCGATAATCGATAACTATATATGCAAGAGCACACGTACGTGTAATTTTTGTTCCATGTATAAAAATTTTGGAAAAGCTTGCGCAGTTTACGGTAAAATTGCCCCATCCATTAATTTTCTTACAAAGGAGAAAAGGCATTATGTACATATTCCTGAGGTCAGAGGGCCAACGACCCCTGAAAGCGTTGCGTGGCCATGAGATTATGATACATCGCTATTCTTTTCGATTATTTATTCATGCAAACGTTGCACTCAAACGTTTTACCGTAATGCAACGCGCGCGATCAAATCTTTTTGTAGTGAGCAATTATTTAATAATCTGATTTACAATTGCGCACGCGTCCGTGATAAATTCTACGTTGCGTTTTACGTTTTAATTGTAATGCGAGAGTTGTTACATTATTCACGGTAGCAGTTTACAATTTTATTCATGTCGCTACGTTGCTATGATATTACCGAGAGTGCGAGCACCTGGGATGCCTCACAGCATCGAGATGAATATGTCACACATGCTTCCCATTATGTAAGGATAGCAATGCACTTTCTTTATACTCGCGAATTTTATAGCCGTCTGGAAACTAGGAATCTGGGTTAAGCAGACAAGTCAAGATGAATTTACGGTGTTAATATCATAGAAAAATTGCATTTCATTCGCTAACAGCACGCAGGGGGATGAGACTTCCTTATTACTTCTTATCGACCAACGTGTCTGCTTTTTTCCCCCGAAAGAATTCAACGTTCGATCGCAAACAAACCTCAATTCATTATTAAATGATTACGCGAGCTGAATGTATAATAATATATCTCTTTTTCCGTAATTTTATAATCGGAATAAATACTTGATAAAATTCTGTAATCTGAAATAATATTCGACTTTTCTAAATTTAAGTGTAAATTGATATTTATTTAATTCCTGACACGAAATTTGTCGATAAAAAATACATAACATCTTTCTAAGAAAAAATTAAAATAGCGGTTATCACGAATATCTATCGATTGCTTGTGTCTCGTGAAAATAATAGTCATTTTTGTTCTCTCGTATGATACTTTATATTATATTATATCTTCTTAAAGCGTATATCGTTATTTCTGTAATTGGCACAGGCGTAAATCGCTATTTTTCAAGGTCCAAATACAGGCAATAATGAGGGATACTAAAGCAGTGCCGTGAATATATACATACCGGCGTTACTTGGTCTGGAAGATGCGCGGTGCGATAGCGAAATTACCATAATGCGATTAGGCGAAGTCGAGCGAATGTGCATACAATCAAGAGTTGGAGAAGATCGAACAGCCAGTCGGGGAGAAGAGAGACAGCGGAAAGGAGGGAAAAGGAGAAAGAGAATGAGCGTAGAGGGTATTGGAGAGAGGGCGAAAAGGAGAATGAAGGTGTAATAAAGTATCCTACGGCCGACGTAAAGAGCGACCGTAAAATGCACCAAGTGCCGTGCTCGTAACGGCGTACGAGTTTACTTTCTCCCTCCCAACCTTTTCTGTTCCCACAGATAGCTTCGATCTCGGAAGTAAAGTACTCCGTCGATTGTAGGATTCCGCTGAATTAAAAGTGGCTGCCGATAACGAACAAATGCGTGGAGACGTCTCGCTATGTGTATCGACTTCGTGATTCGATAAGTAATTTAGACGCCGGGCACGTTTGTGTTTCAACCATTTACCCGCGGGATCAATAACCCTTTGAGCGACACGGATCAATTTTTGAAAAGCACTATCCGATTCTAATGAATGTTTAAAAGCGGCGGCCTGTTTACGTCGAACGCACATAGCGGTTTTAATAATTGCATTATTAAAACCGCCACCCAACGTTATGGCTGTTAACGCTTTTTGCATTTATTTTTCATGCAAATTTGTCTCGCAGCATAGAATGCCAATACGGTAAAACGTTTAAATAAATATTAATTTGGTACGTGTTTATAATTGTGTGACGGATGCGCGTAACTATCGCTGATATTTGCAGCAAATATTTTACGATTATTACCAATAGACTATGTTTTCATACACGGTGATTCCATAATTAAATTTTTTTGTAGAGTGAGTGCTATACTTGTCCATACATTAACTATATATACAGGGTGGTCCACATAACTCTTTACAGTTCTAACGTAACTTCGATCCCCCGATCTGACACCACTAGACTTCTTTTTGTGAGAATACGTGAAGGAGAAAGTTATGTTTGAACCGCCAACGACAAATGAGAATATAGAGCAAAGGATACGCGATGCTTGCGCGTCAGTGACTCCCGAAATGTTATCAATAATCAATGAAATCAATAATGTTAGGAATAATTTGTTAATTCGTATAACTAAATGTTTAAAAATCCATGGTGGACATTTTGAACATTTAATAAATTGAATAAGTCAGCATAGAGAGTGTCGTAATTTTGATTTCGTAAGTGCTTCATGTCAGCTATAAGTCGAAACTTCATATTTTTAATAGAATTAAAAAATGCAATTTTTTTATAGGGGTTTTTATTTAAACCCCACAGGCGTTGGAGGACCAATCTTTATTCCAGTTTTCAGATTCATACAATTCATGACCTAAATCTTTAAAATCGAACAGTTTCCAAGATATCTAGCTGTTAGAGTTACGTGGACCACCCTGTATAACTCGAGTACACATAACTTAACATTTACGTCTTTCTTTCCCTCATCCTCCTCCAAACATTTTTCTACTCTGAAGGAGCCCTGAAACGAGATAGCTAAGAGATCTCGAGGGTCGAATATACATCCCCCTCTAATTGCCGTGGTGTAATTAGCTCGGTACCCAACTACCGTGGAATAATTTATCAGAGTTGTTATTAAGTCCCGACCAAACCGTTACAAAGAAAAATCATCTAGAATTATACCGCCGCAATCTTTCTTATCTGGACATCGATTTAAAAAATGTCGTAAATTTTCCTTACTCCGCAAGGCTTTAAATTGTGATGGTTATTTACCGTATAAGCATCATTTTATATCCTCCCGTTTTATCACAAAAAAGTATATTTTAACGTAAAAGATATTTCTAAAGAGAACATATGTCGGGAGAAAACGTCGCTAAAATTTAGACGCATCGTCGTGTTATAATTACATTTAATAAAAGTACAATAATTTAATTCCATCCTTTTTGCTGCCAGTTTCGTATTAGATTAGCAAAGAGAAGGTCGGATTGAGCAGTCGCTGCATGGCTCAATCTAGAAACGTAAAAGGCCTCTGATGACGCGGGCGAAAATAAAGTTAAACGGACGTCAGAAAGCGCAGAAATAGAACGAAGTGTCGCAGCCAGAACGTGAATAAACGAGAAGGACGCAATGGAAGTTTCCTCCGGGGACGATGATATGCGCAATGTGCACCATCACCTTCTCGACTCTGTTTATGACTCCTATCTTGTTGATTTGCGAAATAAAGTCGTGCGAGATCGGAATTTCCTATTTTAGAATACGTCACCTCGTAACGCTCGCCATATAGGAATAAATATCCTTTTCGTGTATACCTATTGGACACGTAAATAGTATAATATGTATATATCCAGAAGGATACGATGCACTATTATTATTCGTAAAACCCTGAAGTGTTTGAAAACACGGTAAAATTCGAATATAAGTATTGTCGTCAATAATAATTATAATTACGAGAACAAAAATAAAATGTCACACATTTTCATTCTGTTAAAGCGCTACAATTTCAATATTCGATTTTTCGGGATGATCTGATTTGCCTTTTATCGGGAGTTTCGAACACCACATGAAATCTCATGAATAGAGACGTGCAAAGAGATGGAATTTTTGTCCCGCCATAAGTAGGATGACACGTTTTCGGAGATATGAATTTATTCACAGCTCATCGCAGAGAAAGAAAGAAAGCGAGCGACGATGACTCTGCGCGGTAGTCAATGATTTATCTGTTCCTATTCTCGTTCGAATTCTTACTCGCGTGAATATTTGAGAAATGCAGCGTATAAAAGAGAGCTGGTGTAACAGTGAGCGGTGTACGAAAAAGAATAATGGCAGGTTGTCACAATATACGTAAGCCGTTACTTTAGCATCGACGGAACACTCATGGATAAAGAATTCAGTACCTTATCCACCTCAATTTAAAGCTTCTTGAGCTTGAACGTTCAGCGAACGACAAATAATTCGGTTGCAGGATGTACGGATTTGCTAAAAAAAAATTTTTTTTGACGTGCTCTATAGATATTGCACGTCATATCAGAGATCTATTAAATCTCTTTTTGAAACTTCCGTTAGAAGTTCCAAAGTTAGACATCTTCTCGTTAAACATTAGCGTCAATAAAAATCTAAAGATATAAGGTACAGATTTATACATATCTGTACCTTAGAATTTAGAGGTAAAAGATCATATGTCCATTTTCTAACATTTCGAGAAAACAAGGTTCAAAGTTTTAAATAGAAAAATGATATATTTTTTTAAAGCAACTTAATTTATTAATTTTGTAATAAAGTATCTTAACTGATTTAATAGTGCAACTGCTAATAACACGTACTTGGTTTAAAAATTAGACGCTATATAAAAATTTTAAATACGCCTTTTTCTAAACGTTGTATCTTAGGAACTAATAATAATAGATATAAGATCTTTTTACCTCTAATGTACAGATGTAAAAAGAATGCAATTTACACGTAATATAACATAGAAATCAAATAAAATTCTAAAAATAAATTCAAGCCAGATATACAATATGTAATTTTAAGATCCATAAATCCAGATTCGTTTTTCCAGACTAAAGTAGCTAATACAGAGGAGAATGTATAGATCAAACTATGCGAGTGCATATTACAACGGGACGAAAGGGAGAAAATTGCGGGATCGCAGAAAAAAATTGGAGGTTGCGGTCTATATTCGGCGTGTGCAAAACCAATATGGAAGCACTTGTGGTTATTCCTCGATTTCGTGCTTGCTAGTTTCTCCCGTTCTAAGCGGAAAAATTTTCCCGGCCCGTGTTTATCTGTCATCCTCGCAACTATGCAATAACAATCCCCGGAACTAATGACGTTTACTTTGTCGCCATTTGTGCATTTCCCCACAATTTTCCCGGTACTGAATTTTCCACGGGCTCGTCGCGGAGAGAAAAACGCCGCGCCGTTCGATAGCGAGCGCGGTTTTTGTAAACAGCACGCGGTCTATAGCTTATATGTGTCGAATGCGTGTGCTCGCCATTAGGAGTCACCATTTAAATACCGTGCGACACAACGCTACTTGAAACCCGGGACATAGCGTGCGGGGAAATAAAAAAGCCGGATCGACGGACGGACGAACGCGGCGCGGCGTTGCATTTCGCGACGTGTCGTTCGTCGCATGCATTCGTCTCGCTTTGAATGCCTTGCATAAATACGATGGTAACATGTTGGATATACATAGCAACGAGAATGTTAAAAAGAACGATAACGAACGTTGACGAAGATTGGATTTCTCGTGCGCGTGAATTTTATTTACTTTCAGAGAAAATGCGAGGAAAATCCGCAAATAAAATAATAGTCGAAACATACTATGAAACTGAATAGTAATTTCCTTACGTCAAAATGATTAAAATCGATTATTTATATATTTATAATCTAAACATGGATACATGTATTGTTGACAATAATTACTAAAATCATCTAATCGCACTTGGAAGATATTTTAATATTGTAAGCGGTACTCATTGCATATATTGTAAAATATAATATATAATATTACGATTAATCAACAGAAGTATTATTTTTTAATGCCTTAAAATTTAACGAATATTTTTAATAGCAAATATTTTCATTAATCGCCGTGTATATTAGTTTAAGCGGAAATTTCCAGCAATAATTCGTCCTAGACTGATTTATACATTATTTTACACATTTCGACATCAATCGCGTGAGCGGGCTCATTTATATTGCTTCATGTTATATGAGAAATATGGTGACTAATTATCGCAATCGATCAATGTCGCTGCGATCGGCATAGGAAAATTAAATCGACGCTCATTCCTCTGACATTAACCAATCATTATCGCTCGGATATATCGCGATAAGCGAGCAGTAAATACGAACAAAATAAATCGGCTAAAGTAATACAATAAACACAGTGCAAAATTTAATTTTGAAAATTCTCACGCCACAAATGAATGTTGCTTCTCAGATGTATTCGCTCCGGATTTCATGCGGAATTTTATTCAAGTTAATTTTCTAGCTACCGCGCGCGACGGTGAAGAAGAAGTCATTCGGGTCCTCTTCCGCGGAAACGTAATAAAACGTTAAACCGTTGAATGCGAAATGCGCGTTCTTTCTCCCTCTCTCTCTTTCTTTCTCAAAGCGGATGAGGGCGCACAGCGGAAGATTGTCCCCCTTTTTCTTACGACATCCTTTCGTCCGTACGTTCTTGAGTGACAACCCTCATTACGAGTCACGATATCGCGATAAAGCTTCCGGATGTCACGGACTTGTGAGGCCACAGTTGAGTTTTGCGTCGCGCTTGCCGTTTCGCGGAGCACATCGGATGAAAAATGGAAGAATTTAATGAAGCAGATCATCTGAAACTGACAGCTGCATGTAAAGGAAGGATAACGAGGCTAGACGGCGGGACGTGGAATTTAAAAACCATTTTAGTGCCAATTTTACGCTCGTTATTGCAAAAACAAAGGATACGCGTAATTTCAAGCCCGGTAGCGAGATAGATGACCGGTGACAATATAACTAGATTCACTATACTGCAATGGTGACAATATAACTCGTTGTTTTATGTATGATCTACGAGAAATTATATGAGGAGGGATTGATTGACGGTGACAAATAACCACACGCCAGATAGGAGGCGTCCCGAAAAATGATTACAGTTTAATATCAATCTCCCACGCGTGCAAATAATTTGTATGAAATATGCATTATGCTGAAACGTGACGATTCTGCGAACGTGCCTCTCGTTTCTCGAATGTTATCCTGAAAATGTCACTTTTCGACAGTTGCAATGGTGATCATATATTATATTCTGTATTTCGGCTGGCTCGTTATAAACTCTTTGACAGCAATTCACTTAATTAAAAATTTCACCGAAGGGAAATAAAGTCCTAGTATAATAACAATGTCGGGTACTCGCAAAACGAAATCTACCGCATTTACGTAACAAGCCGCGCGCGCCACGTAATATAGCACACACTTGCCAAGTAATTGAGAACGATCGTTCGACAGCGGTGTATTCGATCGACGAGTTGCCGGGTTATCGGTTGACGAGCCGCGCGGTGCATTTGTCATGAATAAATTATCGATGCCCGTCGCGCACGATCGGCCGGTTGCGCTAAAGCCAACCCTTTCCGAATTTTTATCAATAATTAGTCGGATCTCGGGAAACTCGATGCGGCGAAATTGCGAGTTACCTGTGCGACGATAGGGAATATTAATGGTGCTGTGTCGTGTCGCGTCGCGGTTTCGTTTCCGACAAGAATTAATTAACAAGACTGCGCGCGGAAGTGCGCGATAAATAGTAGCACAATTAACGAAATATAAGAAACCAAGACATATATAGAAAATGGAATATCGCAAGAGAGGTAAAACAAGACAACGTGCGTAGTTCCTTTGTGTTGTTTAACCAGGAATTCCTTTCAATTCTTCGCGAATACTAAGAAGTAGAATTGACAAATGACTAAGAATAGACACGACAAATACTGCTGGTAAGCATCGCATATTATAGGGGAGACCGGGGCTAGAAGTCACACGGGTAAGTTGTCACAACAAAGCTTATATCTCACTTAATAGATTGAATGGAATATTCTTTTTTATAGTGCAGGTTGCTCCTATCGTGTTAGTCGGGTGTACGAAATAGCTCGTTTCAAAAACATCGCATATGATATTTACGAGCACTTTTTAAAAACTGGAGGTCGTGAGTAAATTTTTCTTGCCTCTATTTTTATTGTTCCGTTGGTTTTTGGAATTACTAGTCGTAATTTCTTTTTGGTCATAAGAAATGTTATAGTTTTAGATAATTTTTTCTATATTTAGTTAACCGTCATTGAAACAGTTTGTAAATATAATCTTCTTTGTTTAAAATGACCGTTCAGGATAAGTTGTCTCAAATGAGATGGGATTCAAAGTTTATGAGAATTATTATTCTTTTATTTACTCAAAGTTTATGAAAATATTACAAAGTGTATGAGAATTATTATTCTTTCATTTACTCTAAGTTTATGAGAATTATATTACAAAGTTTATGAAAATTATTAATTCTTCATTTAATTCATGCTGCAATATATTATTAGGTTAAATTTACCAAAAACTGGCATTAACTTTAATAAAATATTAAAACAGGAACTATTTGCCGTATGTTTCCTCTACATAAAAGGTACATAACAATCAATCCAGCGTCATGTGACAACCAACCCTGGGTATGAAGTAAGTTGTCACATTTGCGCGGTTTTGCTTAGAATTAAATAACTTTTTTGTGTATAAATATATACAAGTCTAATATTTTTTTTCTTACACCTAAGGATGTAGCTACATTATAAAATAGTATACGATATTAGAAAATATTGCTAACATTTTTTTTTAAATTAGTATTTGAAAAGTGTGACAACTAGCCCCGGTCTCCCCTATAATTATACATATAATTCTCGGTGCTCGTTCGTTCGACATGTCAATTTCGACCGAACTTATTTCCTTCCTTCTACTTTAGTCGTGTTGTTACATCGTTGCGTGTTTCTTCAACGAATCCTCTTCTATGCAAAGATTGCAATTCATATGACAAATTTCCTTGCTTTTGCAAGGAAAATTGTATTCTTTGCTTTTATTCTCTACTTTGTTATTTATTCTCCATATCGTGTATTTATATTGCGCCAATAAAACTTACTCAAAAGAGATCTTTTGCATAGCGATCTACAGCAAATAATTACATATCTTCATCTGCTTAGTGAAAAAGCTGTCATTATAAAAAGTCTTAATCTAAGTTTAAAAAAATGAGTAAAAAATATTTTTCTCAATTTCTATACACTTTCTATCAATTTTTGTCAATTTCTATACAATTTCTATACACTTTATCGTTAAAATCATGAATCAAGCGGGTATTTATCTAGATGACAAAATGTCATACGGACGGTATAGACATAATGTTGCATGTCATAAATAACCGACGAGAGATTCGATAATACGAAATAACCTGATTAAATTAAACGTTACATTAAATTAGATCAAACATACGTTTTTACGGTGCCATACGCACCGGTGCTGCAGTTACGATACGTCGAGCAATTAATATCTACGGCAGTCGGGCCGTCCGCTGATATTAAATTTCCGATGCTTACGTGTAATTTACAAGTGACGTTGTTACAGAAAATGCGGAATATACGAATTTTCGCGCTATGAATATTAATGTCGCGACATTATTAGAAATAACGCGCGCCCGATATACACGCCTGTTGGCGTAACCCGGCGATTCCGGGACAATTATTCTCCCATGGCGCCGGTATCACGTTTTCATTCGGTTTAAGCTGATTTAATTTTACGCCGATGCATAAAATTATAATTACACCGTTGCGAACTATGGGCTGATTCCAATCTAACCGCGCGCGCGCGTCAAAATGCTCGGGAGGTCGGCTCCTTTAAAACGATTCATCTTCCGGAATGAAAAGGAACGCGCGCATCGAACTTTCGATATCATCTTACGGTGCAACTTCGATGCAGTTTGTTAACGTCGTCGACTGTCTCGACGGCATCGATCGATATTATATAGAAAAGGCATACAATAAGCCGCGCGTAATAGCCACACTGAATTTCAATCGCTCGATAGTACGAAGAAAATAAATCGATAAATCAGCCGGAGGCTTATCGTAATCGGACAACGCTTTTCATACGCGCGTCGGCGAGCTTTTGTTTTCGGCTGGGCGAAAGTACGAAAGTTTCCGTCAATTTCGTCTCCTTACGCGATGCCCGCGCGTGTACCAACGACAACGACCCGTCTGCACGCGTATTGTATACCGACGCCATCGTTTTCTCGTCCCCCCTCCCCGTTCTCGCTCGGGACCCACCCCTCGTCGCCACCCCCTTGAGGCATCCCTCTTTTCCAGAACCGCTGCCAAGTTCGACGTCGTGCCCGCCACAACAATGCACCGAAAGTTCCATGAACTTCTGGTTCGTATACCAGCGCGCATCCTGTCCTCCCCGGTGCCACGAGACAGTCGGCCATCTTTCAACCCGTTCGTCCCTTGAAGTGTGTTTCAGTGGTTGCCTGACTATAGTAGCGAAGGGATGGAAGGTCGTCGCGCGATAGAAAGAGAACTCCGCATCGTAAATCGAGAATCTTCAATCATGACGAATTGCTTTAACCTTGGTCTTTTTTAAATAATTATAATACAATAGCTTTTACAGAAGACAAGACATACTAATGTATTTTTAGATAGAAGCAACAACTATTTGTGACAAACATATCTCAGGATTAGTTAAACAAATTAACCGTTGGTAATCTGAAATAATAAATTATTAAAGTCAACCCTTATTAAATCCTTCGTTTACGCCACTCAAATAAATAATCGTATCATGATAAAGATATTATTATTTTAATAATATTCCATGCACGCGATGCATATCGCGACGAAAAAAAGAAAGAAAGCGCGGCGATCTAATTTAATTTTCAAGACGGTTGATCGTGATGGCAAAAAAGAAGCAGCAAATCTTCTCAAGACGGAACAGTGCTCTTTTCGAGTCTTTTGTGATCGATATAATGGACAAAAAAAGTTGTATTCTACAGAGCAAGTCTAATGAGATCTCGAACTACGATGCGATTGATCCGATGAAGAAAGACTCTCTGCCGACTCGCGCTCGCCGTCTCTTAAAAGTCTGTCCATTGCTTCTTCTTCTCCCTTTTTGACACCCTTACGCTTGTATGTGACCAGATTACCATCGAGTCGAAGCTCCGAGAATTTCGTCGCGGATTCAACTTCCCTCCGCGCATCCGCTCTCTACCCGAAAAATGAAGGTGAACGAAAAGGGTCCATCGTCGTATTATCTACCTTCTCGATAGCGACCTCCTTCCTTCAACTCCGAAGACTTCCCCTGCCGTTTCTCCTACCTTCTACCTCCTGCGTTCGATCGCAAATGCGATACAATTCCGACGGAGGGAAGACGAGGGTGGAATCGAGCGGCGAATGAAGTTCAACATTTTGACGCAGCGTGGAAGCGAGCAGAAAATCGAGCCGGTGACACGTGGGAAATCATAGCCATCGATTTCGTATATTTTTATATATACGATCGCCGGCGGTGATCATTCGTGAGTTCTTGGAGTAATTTTTTACCACGCATTTTGCCACAACGCGAACCGGTATTTCCGTCAGCTCATTGAAGTTTTGGGCGAGTAATCGAATTATATACATATAATGCACGGAAATATATATATAGTAATACATATAACCTCAGAGTTAAACTCAAACCAAAACAAAGAAATAAATGTAATTGTTATATAATATTAAATTATATTAATATTATAATATTATATATTGTTATATGATATTAAAGTGCCGATCTTTTGCTTCACTGTCGCTTATATAAGTGTTAAATATTTGCAGATATCTATAATTAAATATATTTTTCATGATTTATAAATGTCCATTAATTTTTCTGCAATTTTATTATATCATTGTCATCTTTTCTAACTGGAATTAAATGATATTAAAACTGACACTTGATCGCATTGAATTCTTAAAGCCTCCAGAGCTTGCAAATCAAAAACTTATTTCACGTCGTGCGCGAGCTTGCATCGCTATTGTCTTCTAGATTTTATGCGCTCTCGTGTTTTATTCATGTCTTACACGGTCATGGCCGCGCGCGTCGACAAGATTGGATTTTATTTGGCGAATTGTCTGAGAGAAATTCGACGGTTCACGAAAGCAGATAGGGTAATCTTCGTGACATCCCGGAGAAATCAAGGTAGTCACTTCCAATATATTCCTTCGGCGCACGGTGATCACTCACACATTCCTGAAATCCTTTCCTCCGCGCATGTGGGTCATGCGGTTCGCTGAATTCCAGCCTGCCAGAAATTTCCTACTCGAGTAATCGAGTTGCGCGACTGTACGGGACGGGAAATGATAATAGAAATTGATATCACGTCTGCCAACGAGTCGGTTGGCAAGAAAAAAGATCGACATTCTATATAGAACGGAAGAACCATCATTTGTTTCGACAAATTTCAGCACGCGCGATTTGTTCGCGGTGCATCGATATGTGCAAGATTAAATCTATAACTTCCTATATGCTCACACATATTATGAGCAATTTAATTGCAAAATTTTATCAACAATAATTATCGTTTTTACTTGATTGAAAATACACATATATATGCTCGTATAAAGTGACGTAATTAAATTTCAAAATGGAGGTAATTTGAAAACTTTCTTGAAACTTCTTCCTCATCAATCGTAGAAGCGTTATCGATTGCAACGAAACATTTTCCGTACGAGAATTCACGTATATACGAACGAAAATTTATCTTATTTCTTCGTTCTTAGTTCGCAGTATTGTTCGCGAAATCCCCGTGTAGGTTTTTGGTGATTAGTTGTTCCGCTAAGGAGAACAAGTGGCTGTCTTCGTATTTCCGTGCGCATCGTCGCGTTCGGCGGGGTGGAAATTTCCTCGCAGTTGGCATGGTAAACCGGTGGTATACAAGCGCAGCGGCCAAGTGGGCCGAGAATTTAAGGTCAAATAAAGTTGCTAAACCTGACGGGTTCCGCGTTTCCTAAAGGTATACGTGGTTGGCGTTCGCATCTTGCGCCGTATAAGATAACGCAAACACTCGTCGGGAAGTTTTTGGAACGGTCGCATCGCCCGCGGAATGCAATTTTTGGCGGCCCCGCTCGCCCGGGCGTCGCGTCGCTTGCGAATAATTTTGCGGGAATCGTTACCGATTTTCTTCACCCCGCATTTCCTACGTTTCTCGCCGTCCTCCTTTTCACGAGGGCTTTGCGCCTCGGCCAAATGCGCCTGATTCCGCATGCAAAACCGCGAATATCGATGTCATGAATTTTCAGTCGGCTCCAAGCCGAAGATCATTACGGTCCGACCCATCCAACGGGTATCCTCCTCAACGGAAAGATCTACATGCCATTTCGCCCGAAATAACATGTTTTCAGGGCACCTGCAAAATCAATCGATGGTCGTCCGTGCGTTTCTACAATTCATTGCGTCCGAAATACGATTTCGCGCGCGCGCGCGAGAGAGGGAAAGATTTTTAGTTCCATTTCGTTCGTGTGTTACACGAAAGACCAATTTGTTGTACATGCTCAAATCGGCGAAACAATTAACGGCGAATTATGTTATAAAAGTGTAATTTTCATGACACGGATACCCCGAGCACGCTGCGCGACACAATTTTCGAAAATGATGACAGTTTGGAAAATTTATACAGTCAGTGGAGAGGCAATATCATAAAGTGTCGCGCGCCACGATGCACATTTGAAAGTTGGGCGAAATGCGATATGGACCGCCTGATTTATTTCATAAGCGGCAATACGAAGCGCGCCGCGCCCGCCACGGCGCGGCGCGGCGGGCGCGACGTGCCATTGTATCGAGTTTTCAAACGAAGAAACTTGCTGCTGCTGGTGCGGTAGTTCGATATAACGGCGCGAGAAGAACGACGTTCGGCAAACGCGCGTTGGTGCAAGAAGGTCGCGGCACAAAGGAAAATGAATAATAGAAGGTGGAGCAGAGCATGTAGGACGCATATCGAGCGATAACAGCCGCCAACAGTGAGAGAAGCTTATCGTTTTGAAAGTAAAACAGCGCGCGCTGAATATTGAAGGGAATTTGAATCTCATTTGAATACATCAGCATGATTGGTAAATTATTTTCTCCTGTGTAAAGTTTATATACACAACGATCGTCTAGGAACAGTGTGCGAATAGCACCGGCGTCGTCTTGTATCAGTCCCTGTTAACACCGAGAAGCGCTTAACGCCGAAATCTAGTGCCGTGGCTTTGCACAAGCGCACTTTACGTCATCGACATTGCGAGCGAGCTGGTGAATGGGGTGATATTTTGCTAGAATCCATTTAGATAGCGTCAAAAACATACAATTTAACTATACACGCTCAAGGAAATGTCATTTTCAATCAAAATTTCGTTTTCTGTCTATTAATATTGAAGTATTTACGTAAAGAAAATTCTACATTTTATAAAGATACTCCCTGAGAGAAACGGATACATGTCACATTTTCTACCCGTGACGCATTAGCGATTATTTTCTGCAAGAGAACATGATTTTGCTATTTATTTATTTCAGAAACAACGACGCGAGGAATTCACGAGATCACTTGATGAAACAACTCCGAACTCCGAGGGAATGAGCGTCGACGCATGTACCCCTTCTCTTACACGCGTACAGATACGGAGAGAGCACGTAAGTTTAATATCTTCGTGTACCAAAGCGCACTAACGCGTCGCAAGACCCCCAGCGAGGGTGGAGGTGAAGACGAGAGGCAAGGAGGGTCAAGATTATTGCTTCAATATTGCCCGATGTCAGGCATCGTAGTTACGTCTATGTATCCGCCCCTCCCCCCTCCCCAAACTACCCTACGGCGCCCTTCCTGTCCACGATACTCGATGGTAGAATGTGCTGGTATACACGTGTGCACGTATGCCGAGACGATAGTTGCACATGTGCCCTCGGTGATGCTGCGCCGTTATTAAACTATCTCTTACCAGTTGTATCTGTATAAGTTCTGTCACCCTTTAGCCAATTGCCTTCTATCTGGCATACAATTGGAAGATCGAACGGATGGATGCGGAAGTATTCATCTTCGTTGTTCCCTGAAAACAAAAAATGATTAATATATTGTAACATTTTAGGTTTCAATCATTTTTATGAAAATATAAGTCTTTTATATATTTTGACAGCAATTTAAAAATTAAATACTTTATAGTATTGTTAAAACATAACATGATAGAATATAAACTAATTTATAAATTGAATCTAATTGTAAGTTATAGACTGAAACTGTAGAATAATTAAATTTATCCGCTTATAACTTCTGAAAAAGTATAAATATAGTGATAAATTATAAATTATACTTTTCTTTAATCGATTCTTAAATGTAATAAATGTATGGCCATATATATGTTACACGGCGGTTTCCTTAATTATTAGAGAGGCAAATAACGGCCTAGTTCACGAACAAACATAATGCATTGGCCGTGTAGGAGCTACGGTCGTAGAAATAAAGCTTCAACTTCATGGAAACAGCTTTGCTCTTGAAATATTGTCTACGAAGAGAAACAAGAGAGCCTCGCATACCGAAAGAATTACGTATGCATGTCTCGTGAATTTCTGGATCACAACAGAATTCCTTTATATTCCAAAAACAAATATAGTGCCGTACATCTTGTACGGTGGAACAAACAGTGCAGTGGTGCGTCCGTGAAATTGGGATGCATCTACTATGTTAACATCTGCGACAGTTTCGAAACGTTTAACCCTTTTATAAATAAGAATACAAGCAGATTTAAATAGACTCGTGGAAGAATGACATATGAATATTTATGATTCGTACAACACACGCAAAAAATTGCTTGATACCTCATTACCTTTTCTTTCTACGTATTTTATATTGAATTCATTATAACAGAATCAAAGAGCTTTCCAAAAATATGGATTTTAACGTATTTTTCGAATATTATAATATCAATACGTTACAATGACTGTGATTAGTACGATTTTTTTTGTTCAGCTTTAATATATTAGAAAAATCCGGACCGGGTAAAGAATAGATTGCGATTCACGATTGAGTTGTCGTATGGCTTCCTTCTTTATGGCGAAAGAAGACTTGGAAAGTAGATGCATTCAATTCCTGCTCGCGCTTTCTTTGCGCAAATTTCAATCATCGCGCAAGAAGTACGTCGCTAAAGGGATTCACGTTGGATCAATCGGCATTCACGGAAATGCGTTGATTTAGCAATCAAAGCGGGACAAGAGAAGGAGAAAGATCGACTATACGGTCAAGAGAAGAGTGAGAAGAGAGAGAGAGAGAGAGAGAGAGAGAGAGAGAGAGAGAGAGAGAGAGAGAGAGAGAGAGAGAGAGAGAGAGAGAGAGACGGAGAGAGCGAATGCCCAACATACGCCATACGCCGTCAGTAATTACAACGGCTACAACGGAATCATTTGTTTGCGCATTGTTACCGCAAAGCATTGTTGCACAGTGAAATGTTCCACCATCAATGTCCATCGGGCACACAGTTACATCCTTCTGCCCTCTTCCGCTGTGTATAGTCCTTGCGGACTCAAACGCATTGTACACCCTCTTGATTCGGCCTGCCGATGCATCTATACGTACATGTATACACACACACACACACACACACACACACACACACACACACACACACACACACACACACACACACACACACACCACACGCACACGCGCTGACCGTTGCGTGAATTGTGTGTCGACAAACGCTGCATCTTTCAATCTCGTGCGGAACCGACTGCTACGTAGCGTGCATATGCTTTCGGAAATGGAACGTGAAACAAAAAGCTGATCGATTTGTAAGTAGGTATGTCGTATTGTGCACAGGCAGAACGAAATGGACACGCAACAACGGGATGGATGCAAACGGCGGATACCGTGTGCAGCGGTATGAATTAATGTTTACAAAAACAAGCGACAAGTCTCCTCTTATTATGAAAATGTGGCGCAGTTGGTGATATTTAGGTACAACGCAATTACGCTTGGAAATTTATAATTTCCAGTGAATTTCTGCTATATCATTTATTATATTTGTTTATGTACATGCTCCTATATTATTTGGTGCTAATGCTGACACGTATGTAGCTGATTGTAATTATAATTAGAGGAAATTCCTATAATGCCTTCCCAACCATGATATTAATATTGAATAAAATCATAGATTATACATTAAAAGATCTTTTAGGCGGATTACAATATACATATAATACTAAGATTTTTGACTGATATTAACCGATATTAATCCGACATACGATCTGATATTAGTTCTAAATAGTTCTGAACGCAAATACCATATTTTGCCTCGTTAAAATAATACGGAATATGGAAGTAAATATATTTTTCAAGCAGAATTATACTGTGACAATTTATTCCTTATTTATATTTATCAACATTCAACTCCGGATCAGTATACGGCCATATGAAAAATATATGTATTTATCATCTGTGACAAAACGTCGAGCGCATTTTTAGTTGCAACGTTGATGAAGCAGACACATCTATTTAAACTAGCCCCAGCTACTCGCGCTGATATTAATTCCACTCCCGCTACAGTGCAGTGCCCGTATTGCGGTTTCACTGCCGCTAATAACGCCCCGCTTCCAGTCACTCGTTATTTTTCTGTCAAATGCGAATTCCAACGAGGCATATTAATTATCGAAGATGCTACCGCAGGCAAAGCAATTCCCCCTCTCCTCCTCCTGGCGCGAGCCCGACGTCGGTACTGCCAGAAACCCGAGTACGTATTGGCTGTGCGAACTATATCGGCCGCACGTCGAATATCCGATATTTCATAATGGATATCCAATATTTACGATAGTGGACAGACGCCTGCGGATGCGCGATGCAAAAAACGATGGAAAGAGTAGATAGAGAGAAAATCCAACTGTGGGTAGAAATGCGAAAGCGAGCGAAAGAGCGACAAAGAACGAACGGCAGGAGAGACGAGAGGGGCAGGCAGGGCAAAAGTTAGAAGAGGGGAAAAAGACTCGGAGTGATTTCTAGTGAATTTTCGATCGCGATATGGTGAGAGAGCTTATAGAGAGCGCTCGTTTACAAGGATCGGTTCATCTTCGGCATAACCGAAACCTGCGGTAATTATGCCACGAATGTCCGACATGATTGGAATTATATATACAACGCGCTTCTGATTTCGGAAGTATACACATTCCCGTTCAATGCGCCCGGCGCACATAATTACATAATCGTAAATATTTGATACGTTCGATTAGAGTTGACGAACGGACGTAGTATAAGTGATGACTAAATATTCAAATACACGCATAGGTACGCTCGAGCGTACGCTTCCAACGTAACGCTGATAGGATGGGCGTATCAATATTATCACTTATATACACATTTCAGTGAAATCATCAGTGCAGTCGTGTTCCAAAAGATGAGTCTGTTACATCAAAATCTTCGTAAATTCAATAATTAATCTGGCGCCAAAGTATACGCATCAAATAACTTAAATATGGTAATAATAAAATAGAGAGAGATATGTATAGAGAATGTACGGCGCGCGATGTGGAAATTAGGTATATTGCACTTTGAGCAACGCAATATCAGCTGCGAAAACTTCGAGCGAATAAAGTGGATGAATCATTACCTAATAAAACGAAGTTGCGCGTGTGTAAGTATGATACGGCTCGTATATTAAAGCAGGATGTATATATAAGAAGAAAGATATATAAATGTGCGTGTCTACACGATATCAGTAATAAATCGAAATACAAACATTTGCTGAGATGAAACAATAAATAACGGTTGATGTTTTGATACCATTTTTAGAAACGGTACTGCGAATGCAAGACAAGCAAATTCTACAGCAAATTGTTGCTCAACCGTGCAAAATTTAGCGAATAAATTTCCAAAATTATATGTTATTCTTATCCAAATCGCGCAATTCAACCTGATGCACTTTGTCTGCCGGTGCTTGCTTGAAAACGACGTTTCTATAATCCCAAGAGAAAGCATTCCGAGAGAGAGATGGTATTGTACGCAAACCTCCGCATAGAATTCGAGATGAATGAAGAGCAGAAAGCGCCCCTTTCTCTAGCACCTTGCACAAACAGATTCGCGTAACCTCAAGTAAGGTCCGGTGCATGCTTTTCCCCTCTCCCTACATCATGAAATTACGAAATTTCGCTTACAACTGTAGCCACGCATTGCGAAAGGTATTTAACGTCTAAAACCAGAATAGATACACTTTGCGTCCCATTTTATCACAAAATGTGCAAGACATAAATCTCGTTTCTCAGCATTTATTAAAAGTTGTTGTGTATATTTCGCGAGTGAAATATTATAATACAGAGATGCAGATATTAACATTGCTTATAAGAAATGTTCTATTAACGCCGCGCAACATTAGTATCGTTTAGGTATAATTTTAGCATAAATCTATATCAAATTTCAATATTTATTAACTAACATATATATTTCGGTGACTATTCGATTACATTCTGAATATTTAACAATCCAATCGCATTAGAATCAATATAATAATATATTGAATAGATTGTGCATTGTGCAAGAGATGCTAATTAATAGCATTAATGAATATTATATAGACCGAAGCAAGTTCTAGGTATAATAATATTTGTATTGCAAATATTCGATGTTTATATTATTTGCATTGGTATTAGTATCGTGAAACGCTAGACGCGTTTCTGCAGACTTTAGATTTAGTTAAACCTGGGATAAACTTGATACTGGGATAAACATGTACCTGCTACGTTGCTGTTAGTGCAACTTATTGATGGAAACAATACGTATAATGTTCCACAATATGCTAACTACAAGATATATCGTCACTCCTCACCCCTTGTCGTGTATCTGGTCGACAAATCGCAACTAACAGCATTAAAGGCTTTTATTAACGTAACAAAAATGTTACTAAAAACCTTTTTTTAATTAATATTATCAAAAATCATTTTTAATTCCTCCTCCTTTTAGTTTTTCGTAATTTTATACGACTAGAAGCCTTTGTTCTCTTTAAAAGACAAAACCCTATCACATTTTAGACGAGAAAAACATACGTGGATCTAATACATTAATCTCTTTGAGAACCATAGCCGTACGTGGTTCGACAGTGATCATTCAGCGGAATTTTTCTTCTCACGCGAGACCTTCGCGACGATAACAAACCGATTAATAACGTTGGGACCGGCGTAGGTTCGATTAACGGGGGAGATTTGGAAAAGGGACACGGAAGACAAGATCCGTGTAAAAGCCCCTGCCTTTTAAAAGAGCCGACGATCCTCGAACATTTGTTAAGCGTCTCAGCGGCGGACGCTTTAAAAACCATGTCATTTGTAACGCTACGACGAAGAAAGTGTCTTCGGGGTAGGAAAGAGAATATCCTGTAAGAACGACATTCAGGACGTGCCGCGATTAATCCAAAAGGCCCACGTGGGACGAGAAAGGAGGACAATGAAGTAGCTTTCTCGGTGTCTCCTCATTTTTTTTTTCATTTTTCTATGAATCTTTTATGTATTCTTCCTAGCTCTTAGCCTTTGTGCATCTCGGCGTAATATCGATACGCACGTATAACGTAAATAAATTATTATTAAAAGATAATGATAAAATACACGAGTATTTACATAAAAATGTAATTACGTTATGATATAATCGTAATTAAAAAATCCGCAAATTTCTATATTGATTATAATGATACAGATCGATTAAATCTATATAGTAAGTTTAGTAAGTAAAATTTGCTTTGTTAATTTATTCAAATGGACAACGCTACTATCGCTGACATCAAAATATTAGCACAGAATTCGCCATAACTCGAATTACATCCTGACAAACCAACTGAACCGCGGGCGGGGAATTTTCGACAATTCTGGGGCAATTATCGGAAACGGTTTCCGCGGCTTCCTGAACAGCGGCTCTAGATTCATTTCCTGTCTTCACCTGCTTTGAAATCGGCAGCCCTCCCCCCATCCCATCATCCGAGGGTCGCGCGCATCACGACTGGGAAAGTTTCCTGCGGGTGCTGGATGGTGGGAACAATGTTACCGGATGCAGATGAGTCTCATTTCCCACCTACTCTCAGGTCGTCGTCTCCCGGTCTCCCTCGCTGATCTCTCGTCGCCGCCGATCGGTACCACCGGTGCTCAACGACGATTTTCTCTCTCTCTCTCTCTCTCTCTCTCTCTCTTCTGGTTCACCCCTCACTCTCATTTATCCCATTCTGCACTGTCGTTGCTTGTCTCATCGTCGCTTCTCTCTCTCTCTATTTGCCCCATTTGTGCCTTCTTGTACCAACCAGCAGAAGCGCGGGATTCTTTATCGCCCTGTGGTGTCGAACGTAAGGATTGACCATAGTTTATCGGCTGGCCTTCGATCGACTAGATAGAACGGGAAAGGACGTTTTCGCATAGCCGAACGCTTGGTAATCTCTTTATTACGACCTGCACCTATTGCCGCGGCATACTCGATCGTTTTATGAAAAGTTAAAATTTACGAGAGAAACTTTATATTCACGCGATTGCTGGCGTGTGGTTACTTCTTTTACTTTTTACTTTTTTCGTGGTTACTATATTATATTACTTAAATGAAGTTATCGTGGACCTGCGTTCCTTCTTATGGAAAGAATGGAACGCTTCTTTTTCTTTATTGCCCGCCAAAAGGCATTCTTGAACTTTGCAAAACGGAGTAAAACCAGTTGCGTAACCGCAGTACGTAAAAATATAAAAATGACGAAAAATTATAATGACAAGTGTCAGGCAATAAAAGGGTATTAGACTCTATGACTATGTAGTCATCGACATACGCATGTAACATAAATACCGACATCGCTGGGTTTGTCAAAGTTTATCGCCATTAAAGTTTCCCATGTATTTCGGAAAATATGGTAGAAAAATACAGCAAAACATATAAGTTTTAATCTCACGAAGTACCTAATGTGACTAAACGAAATTTTATGGTACCTAACTCTAACAGCTCTCGTGTTACAATTCTGTATTTATGGAACGTTAATCTTTGTAATTTTCATACATTCAGTGATAATAGAATCTCATTTGCTAATGTATTCATAATTTAATTCGTCTTCTCGCATGCCCACACGTCTCATGATTAATCGTATCAAAGTAATTCGTTATAAAATACGATTGCAATATCCATTTCGCGAAATCCTAAAACTCTCGAGGACGTTAGCGCGTGTAAAGTATGGCGGTTGCACCGTTCGCTGAATTTCAGGCACATTTCTAGGGGCAATCCTTTTAATGTCATGGGAGAAGATTAAGACTGTGCAATAGTCAGCGTTTAACAACCTCAGTAAAGTAAAATGACAAATTACGTTAAACGTCTGTAAAACGATCGTCTTCCTCTCTGGAATAAATATAAAAAAAATGGCAAAGCAAATTATTAGTAAACGAGGACGAAAGATGAGGTGTCACGTTAAACGTCTGTAAAACAGTCGATAGTGTCGATAACTTTGCCAGCATGCGAAAATGGAGAGGAAACTTCAGTACTTGACTATATCGCGAATATCAGCACTCCACTGAACTTTTCGCGATGGCACTCGTTAACGTCACATGCTATATCATATCGGTTACATGTCTATTCTGTCAAGATGATTCTCACACTCGCTTCTCTCCAAATCGACAGGTACAAGATTGGTTTCTAGAGTGGTAACAGAAATCTTGTAAGTGTGCAAACGACCACGAATATTTTGAAAATACTTTAACGATATTTTCTATTATTAAATTATTTTTACGAGTATATTTCTACATTTAATAAAGCATTGTAAAAGCGTATTTCGATTTTTATACATAATGTTCGTAGCGGTACTACTTGATCTAGAAATTATCGTAATCCTATCATTCCTATCATTCTTTTATTACATCGTCAACGATCGCTACGAGAAGTTGCTTTTATATATAAAATAAGAAATACTCGTAGCAAAATGTTAAACATTGTTCAATTTAACATAAATACCTTTTGCTAGACACTCGCTCATACTTTTGTCGTACTATCTTGCGGTGTATTCGTGAAATACATTAAACATCTCTCCAAAATTGAACAATGCAATTGGGGCAGACTGATAGACAGGCGGATGGGTGGCGCGCATCTCAATTGTAAAATCGTCAATTCGATTTATATGTGCACCGTAGTTATACTCGATATAACCGATATTAGGGATGGAAGAGCCGTCGACTGATGGACATAGTAAACCAGAATCGATCGTATCTGGGAGGAACCAGCGAGCGGGCAACGAGTTTGCCGGTAGTTCCGGCTTGTCCGTTCGTAACTACCGCGCCGACACGGCCAACAGGGTGATCCAACTTCTCTCGGATGCAAGCCCGGAGGCGGCGGTCGGGTTATAAGTAATAGCTAAATTAACATCTTAGTGCATCCCCGGAGCGTCATCTGCTATCTACGGACCGTTAGTGCCGTAGGAGAGTCGTAAGATGTGCCTAAGCGCATCGCGTACGCGCGAACGGTGCCCGGACTGCCCGGCGAGTTCGCGCGGTAAAAGCATCGCGAAAATGTATCCCCCATGGTGTTATCGCCATGTAATTCTCGCCGACCGTGTGCACTTTGGCCTGCCTGCGCGATAAAGCCTGATCGTATTAAGGATCCGTATGCGTCACGTGGGATAACATGTCTGATCCATATGAAAATTTCACAGCGATTTAAGCTGCATTGGGGTCATTCAAATCATTCTGGTCTTTAAGACATATCATTTATATCATCGATATAAAAAGGTAATCACAACATCAAATAAATGTTCTATTCTATACAGAATGACACATATGGTATAAAATAAATTTATTTTGCGTGTTTCTTTTTCTGTCACGCGAGAAAAAGCAAATATAAACAACGTGAATTTCGGAATTACAACTATGCATATACAGCACACACATGCACACGCACGCACGCGCACACACACACACGCACACGCTCACGCGCTCGCACGCACGCACACACACACACACATACACCCGCGCGCAGACACACACACACACACACACACACACACACACACACACACACACACACACACACACACACACACACACACACACACACAGACAGAAACACACACACACACACACACCCGCACGCAGACACGCACGCGCCCGCACGCAGCACACACACATACACACACATATATATATATGTTTATATATAGATATATATAAACGTTATAGAGTTGTGTGGTTGACGAGCATTTTTAACTACGAAAAGTAGATTACATTGGTAAAATAGATGGTAATGCTTCATAGATAACTTATTATTAGACAATCCCAGGTTCAAATTTGCTGATAAATTTGCTGATTTTGTTCACATATGAATCTTTACGTGAAGCCATATTCTTTAGATTTAGTTGATATCCTCCAAAATATTCCTGGAACAATTATTGTAATTTATTCTGGTTAGCATCTACTATTGAATTATCTCACTTTATTCCTTTAATCCTATGGCTACCTTCCTTGAAACGCCTCAATCAACTTAGTAAACTCACTCTAGCGTTTCTCAATCGAATTAGAATATCGTTAACGCGAGATTACAGATCGATTTCAGGTCTGATGTCGCTTAGTTTATGGCAAGTTTCCAGACACTAACAAGGAACTGCTTTTACTGATTATATATACGACTGCATTAGGTGTTGCAGTTTTTGTGAGTACTGCATAACGACTTTACTAGAAGGTAATCAAATAAATATATCAATCAAGAGATATTATAATAAATAATATAAATAGAATTATTATTTTCTTATTATTATAAAACTGAGTGGAGAGTCAGTTGAAAGAGATGTAAAAATAAAGTGTATTTCGTCTTATAAAAAATGTTTTCCAGCAGTTTACCTCGGTGAATATTCACGACCGTACGAATTCCTTAGAGTATCTCTGGAATTTTTTAAGGGGGTGGGGCGAAGTTATTTGCGTAGATGATTTCGCAATGATTAATTAAACGAAGACAATAGGCGCCTCCTCGGTTAGGTATGAATCGGCAGGTCGTTATTCATCGAGGCGCCTAAATTAATTTAATAATTCCGCGATTTAATACTCTCTCGTCGATCTCCCCCTCCGCTCCTTTCCCATATTTTCTACCACATTCAAACATTCCTTTGTATTCTATTACGGGGACATACTTATATTATGCATTGTGCCGTTATCAATAAAGACGTATCTGCCTAATTAATTCGTGTCTATCTCGTCAAATGACGGAAAACTAATTAACTCTGAAAATAAATAATTCGAGTATCTTCGTAAAATCAGTTGACATAAATCTAAACGGTTATATTTCATGCTACTTACAATTAGTAATTCGCTTTGACAGTGATTTATGATTACTCCGACAATCTTCTATAATAATAACTATAATAATAAGTTATGTACTATTTGAAAACTAACATTGTTGAAAAGATGCCTGCTAAATTAGGAGAGAATAGTTATGTGCAACATGAGGTATTCGATCGAAATCGAGATGCAGTAGGATTTTCTAATAATTAGTAAATTACGTACCGTTTGAAAACTGACGTTGCTCAAAAAGTGATCTACTAAAAACATTGGGAGAATATATTTACAACACGAATTATTCGATCAAAATTAAGATGGAATAAAAAATAGGAAATAATCTTTTGTAATAATTACTAAATTGCGTATTATTTAAAAATTGACATTGTAGCAAAGGTTGCCTGTTAAATGTATTGAAATAATTGGGATATATTAGGATATACTGGGATATATTATATATTGGGAGTACAGCTACGTGCAACGTCCGTTGTGTGAAGCATCCAAAATCGACGTGCAATAAGAAATAGCATCAGCCTCGTAATAAATAATAGTCTTATACGCGTGTATACCCGTACATGTACATCTCTCAGCGTGTACTCTTTTACGTTCATTTTCTTTTTTCGCTTTCACAAATACCACAGTCCTGACAGAAACCAATATTTCAACAAAGCTCGGTCGTGTAATAATTTATTTTGTGCCAGCGAATAATTGACGAAGTCATGTGAAATATTGTATGGTAGATCTAATTCAACGAATCGCTTTGCTCGTATAGTTAAAATATACACGCGTGTGCCAGTGGTTGGAACGAAAAGAACCGCTGATGATAAAAACTTCATTTTGTCAGATACAGAGTTCGGGCTGACAAATTGTCGTAATTGTAATTTCTCCTGCCGCGTATCGAAAGAAAGCGTGTCGTGAATGTAACTCCCACAACGAAATCGTGCATATCGCAAGTTCGCGCGTTTGGTGAAATGTCGATGTTTCGGTAATTAACAATAAAATCCAAATCATAAGCATTAAAATCTCTAATCAAAAAGCAGAGCCGCAAAAGCGTGAAAATCTTTATATCTGACAGATAATAATATTCTAAAATAACATATTGCGATCCTGTCACGTACATTCACGCGCGCGTAAAAGAAAAACGCTAATCACACGGCTTACCGATGTACTTACACATAAATTTCTACTTGCGGTAAGAGCTTTCTGTACTCCGCCAGGTACCTTTCTCAGTTCCCAATGGGGCATAAATTATTTTCTTAATTACTGCCAAGCCGTGGATCGCGTGTTGAGGATAATCCCGGTAACTCTTCGCCGCTCTTCCGCCGGCTGCTGTGATTAAGTTTGATTTTCAGCGAAACATTCTGATTTTAAAAAGTTCTCAGATATAATTCTTCGGTAAGTATCAATGAAATTAGCTGGAAACACTGACAAAAATTATTATCATTGTTGGTATATATATGACTTCTTATATTTATCTCCTGAAATTACAATTTTTATAAAAATTATTTCAGTAAATGCAAACTGAAATGCAAACTAAATTTATTATAAATTGTTTCTACTTCAACCCAAATAATCTATCCCAGAATACACGTATGAATCGAAAAGCTCGCTTTTTAAATTATTCTCGTTTGATATGTTTCATTATCTCAAGAGCCTCACAGACTCAATCTCAAGCTTTGTGTCCTAAAAGTGATACGTGGCTCTAAAGGTTAATCTTCCTATCCCTGTGAGAGTAATACGTACGTGCAAACTTTCATTTCGCTCCCATAATAGCATAAGTAAAGTACAACGCTACAAAGGAAATAAATGACATCGGAAATTGGTTATGAAATTGCTATACCAGTGCAAAACGCAAAAGGCAACGCTAACAAGACGATAATCCTCTTCGCGAAAACTATTTCGAATTCATAATCAAAATAAAATTAGGTACATTTAGTTACATATAGCAAAGAAATATTTCTTTATTAAGGAATAGAAATAAAAAATGAGTTTTGGCTTTTGCTATTTTGTTCCATCAAATATGCAATTTTTGTTCTTATTCTTCTTATTATTTTTAAATCAGGTTACATCTTGCTGTCATTTTCCACAAATGTTTATTGCAATATCGCTCACAAAATGCGTATGTATAGATGTATTATGTACAAATATATGTGAGTGTTCTTAGTCAATTAAGCTCTAATCAGTAGGTTTATTAAATCTAAATAACTATGGATCAGTTATCTCTACGAGAAGCAGAAAATTCGAAGAAATTAGCAACAGCATTACGACTAACATATGCTCTAAAATTATTTGAATATTATAAAGGCCCAGATTAAGTTTCATTCGGATCTCGCTCGCGTTGCATTAAAAAGTTTGTATACGTTATTATAATTCTACAAAGTACGTAAACGACAGATAAAATTACAGTGAACGAGGAATTTCAGTTGCCACTGGTCCTGCGTCAGCGTTAAAGCCTTACAAGCCGCAAACCACGACCACGCGTCATTTACTGAAACCCATCGTGACATATCAGTGCACAAAGGGCAATGCACCTATGCCGTGAAACGTGAACGTCCAACGACTTATCGATCCTACCTTCCGTATAAGACCGTCGGACGTTTAATAAAATACGAAGGGAGTTCGCGCGAGCGATGCACTTTCAACGCTGCCGGCCAGCTGCACCATCAAGTGCATCCATGTGCGGCGACGTGCCACATCGATCATTACATAAAAACTCAAGGGGCACTCAAGGGGCTTCGGCTTAGGAAAAATATTCAAAATCTGACATGACTTTGGCAATTTCGGCTCCTTATGCTCCCGAAAGCAGACACGACGTAAAGTCGTAAAGTAAAATTCAAACGTATACGGAATACAGTACAATAAAATCAATATTGTACGAAATGTCCCGGCTTTAAAATTAATCAAATAATAACAATAAATTTAACACGTTTCGATTTAATTCTCGATTTAATTATAATTTAATGATTGCATTATCATTAAACGTATGTATTAGTGATTTACTGCAGCATTGCAATTATTATCGCGATGGATAAAATATTATATAGACCTGTTGTAATTCGTGTAATTCGCTCAATTTATTATTTTTTATTCAGTTATGACATGACATGTTAATTTATTTATGTATTTACTTGTTTATGCATTTCACTTGTCATATCCTAACTTTTTTCCGTCATTATTATTATTAATTAGTTTATTTATTTCATGGCTGATGAAGACTATAATTTGAAACGTTCCAGTAATTTTTTTATTGTAGATTCTATTTTAGAAAAAAAAATAAATCATATTTTATAATACAATAACATCCTTATCGTTCGTTTATTAGTCCATGATTTTTGCACATTGCTTCGCAAACACTAGCCTAATTTTTATTTAGTATAAAATATTATTATTATTTACATCAGATTTTACCGAATCATATACATATAGTTAACACATAGATATAATAATTAATACAACGTTTATATCAACGTACATAGCAATCAAGCTGAAATTTAATTGATACTAATTAAGATAATAATACCAATTTATTTTTTATTACTGTTATGAAAAATCATAATAATGAAAAATCACGGACGTAATCACAAAGTATAACGACATTTTTATTACAATGTAAAAAAGAAAGTCCATTGTAAATGTAAGGTACTTTAATTAGGTAACTGCTATGTATTCACGTGCAGAAAACAACTCGCGTTCCAGTTTGTCGTCAACTAACCGGAGACAGAATATCCCAGGAGCACGACGGGAAAGCGACTATGTAGGGCGAATCAAAGAACTGGGTCAAGTCGCGGCTTCCGCTATCGTAATGACGTACCAAAGTACGATAGGACTGACATAAATGACGTTACCGTAACGACGTTACATGTAACGACGTCGAGATCGTAATTTTTCGAGATTGAAAGATCGACTGTACCGCGTCCAACTTTATCCACGAAGATTATGAGACTTTCCACGCAAATTTACGCGTGCAAGGACACAAGCATGGAAATGAAAATAAATGCGGCTAAACGCGCGCCACGAGAGAAAAAGAGAGAGAGAGAAAGAGAGAGAGAGAGAGAGAGAGAGAGAGAGAGAGAGAATTGTAGCTATAAATAATATCCTTCCTTTCCGCAAGGTGGATTGTCCTCGGATGAGGGGAAGAGCGGAGTAGATTGTCGCTAGATTAAATTGTACGGTTACGCGACGCTCTATAGAGAACTCGAGGGATAGCTCGAGGATGGGAGGGGTGAAAAAAGGGTCAGAGGGCGGACAGTAAAGCGGTCGCAGTTACGGCCGGAAATTGGCGAAACTTTGCGGAAGGTAAATTAGCGGTAGTAATAAAAAGCGGCTTGGTGTTCTAGCCGAATTTCCTCGTCCTTTTTTTTCCCCGGGACAGGCTTTATTGCGCGAACCTCCAACCCCCATCCCTCCGACCACTTCCGCAATGCACGACGAGAGAGCTCGGGGGAGCGGCGGCCGGATGAAATTATTAGAGCGAGTTTCGTGGAGAGGCGCAAGAAATTCGCCTCGCATCCTAGAACTCACTCTCTCTATCTCTTTCTCTCTCTCTCTCTCTCTCTCTCTCTCTCTCTCTCTCTTTCCTTTTCAGCGTTTGATTGAAAAAACAACGATAGAACCGAAAACAATTTACTTAATGCTTCCTATATTCGCTCGCCTACGGTAGCGCCGATAAGACGACTGGAAACCTCCAATGCTATCCCCCGTCTGCAGCCATATCGAGAAAGGGGATCATCCCCTCGTAATGTCGCTGGATTTACATTTAGAGGAGAACGTTTAGACATAGGTTCAGTCGAATATGAAGTATCCACAACGATTCCCCCCGCTCTCTCCCCATCTTTTCTTCCCGTCGCGCCCTAAAATATTTTCTGAGATATACGTATCTACGAAAGTGGACTTCGTAAAATTTCAAGAATAAGATTTTTCGGCTTCAGAAATAAATAAAATCCACTGCTCGATTAGCAATTCTGATATTCTTTTTCATAGAATTGTACTTTTGAAAAAATGAAAAAAAGTAAAAATTATAAAACCATTCCGTAGTAAAAAATCTATAGCTATATACAACTTTTCTTCGTTTGGATTCTAAAAATTCATATTTAAACAACAAAGTTTTATTATGGATCACTCGATATATTTGACAAGTTCCATGAAATCACGGCAAAATTCAATAATATTCAGACAAAATAAAATTATAATGTGTGTGTATCTACATACACACGTACGTATTTATATAATATATATTATATAACATCATTATATCAATCCGAAATTTTGTGCCGGGCGGAATTCCAATTAGAATATATTCAATGTATTTCCGATTAAAACAGATTAAATTCGTTTAATTCCAATAATCAGTTCGCAGTAATTATCGTTTGCAGGAGAGCACGAGCATATTTGGAACGCGACACCCTGGATTCTCTTTCATTTGGAATCAGTTCAGAGGTCAACTGCGAATTAGATTTAATCGCCGTTCGATTCTTGTAATCAATCTACTGTCAAATCTCTCCCAAGTGACACTTAATTAAACTGAATTCAATTTTGGCTAGAACGCCGACTCGCCCGTCATCAGTTCGCATTGTTCTGCCTAGCAACGCGCGAAGTTATAACACGTTATACGTTTCGTATATCTTCTAATAAATTTCCAGAGAGTATTTTATGAGTGGCGAAATAAACGATTTGTGAACTAAAAATCGAATTGACTCGTCGAGCTGAAAATTTTCATGTAGCCTCGTTACCCGGCGGAAGCCGTCGCACATTTTCTCGATTTCCGTGTGACTGCGTACGGCCTGACGATTTATATGTGCATAGCTAACCCGCACACACGCTGGAAATTGCACTCGATACGCCGCCGCGACATGCCCGTAAACGTATTGGTATAATACCTATTACGTCGACGCACATTTCGTCATTAAATGTCCATCAGACTCGTTCGACGGTCGGAATCGAGTATATCGCGTCGATGAGCGCTCTTCCGGCGCGGAATGCAGTCTACTAAATTTGATTAAAAGACCTCTTGCGCGCGCGGCCGAAGTGCTGTAATTTATTGTCAAAGTTCCTTTAATTAGTGCCATGAAGTTATTTAATACTTTCGCAATAACATTACCGATCTATTTCTTCATTGTCGTACCTCGTACCCGGTTTCAATTCAAACTATGAGATCGCCGGGCGCGAGATAGTTTCTCGCATAGTTTCGTTAATTTAATTAAGCAAAAGAGTAACTTATATCTCGTATTTAAATCTCTATAACCCGCAAGAATCCATAATTTCAGCTTCAATTCAGCCGAAATTTCACGATTCCAGCTCCCAATCCTAGCTTATTTGCTCCGAACGAAATATTTCCGTTTCTTTCTCGTCGTATATCGCGACGCGAATTGGCGATTTGCGACGTTGCGCGGCTAGAGCGAATAATAGTGTTAAATCGTTTCTCGAGTGATCGGTCGACCACGCGGGATTCACGTCGACCCTTTCATTCGTTTGCCCGACGACGACGGCCCCGACAACGAGGAATAAAATGATCGTAAATGAAAACGGCCGGACGTTATACGTGACATGCGCGCGCGCACGACATACAACGCTTGAAATCGTGCCAGACCGCATCTAATTACGAGCCTGTCGATGCTTATGCCTGAAGAAAATCTTTCCGGTTTATACTCCCGTAGGGAAAAGCGCCAACAGAAATTTTCTCTATTACCACACCCGTTCCCTTATCACCTCGTAAACCACCTAATACTACGTTGCTTCTCGCTCGCTCCCTCATTCCCTCCCTTGACGTATTTTCCGTGGAAATGCAAATTCCGGGTCACCGACATCGTCTCTCAAACTGGCGATATATCGCGCATCGACGACGTGGAAGGGAAGTGGATGTACGTGTGCGGAAAGATAGAAGCTACACCGTGAATATATCTCGAACGAATTTTTCCAGTCCCTCCCTGATGTCCCCGGGTAATCTCGATGACGACTACTTTATCCCGATCCTGCGCACGCGATAGAGAAACTTCATCGTTAATCCGCCGAAGATTAAAACTCGATACGGAACGTCAACTACGGAACTAGCACAGGAAGCGTGGTTTCAAGTCTAAAATAACGACGAACATCTCTCAACTCATCCAGCTAATTATATATATCTTATTGACTGAAGAATCCCGAATAAAGGATCCAAAAAAAAACCGCAAGTGCAATTGACGCTGTTAAATTCCTCCATGAAGGAAGTCGATCATGAAAATCGACGTGATACACTCTTGCACAGTCATGGCATTATAAATCACGCGTTCGACAAATACTGTTCATATAACTGTCTTTATCTACGCTAGGGATTTTCTCTGAAACTCGCTATTCATGCCTTCGCAACCACCTGTCTTATAGTCGCTCGGCGCAATCCTCCTCAAAGCGTTTCCACCTCAGCCGCATATTCCGGTTCGTCGTCAAATGGACAACCGCGTCGGTTCTTGCAAATGGCATTTGAAGATCGCGCACGGTTATGAAAGGGATTCGAGGGTTGTGCCAACCCTCCGTGGCGATCTGGCGCAACCCTCGGCGCAAATGCGGCGCGGTTTGCGGGGACAGTAGAGAGGATCGCGTACAGAGGATCGGAGGGGAGGGGAGAGAATTCTTTCGGTTAACCGCAACGATAATCTCAAGATCGATCCGCCTGCGCGAAAGGGCTTCCCAGTCTAATTCGAGGCGACGTGCATCTCGTGGTTCTCGCGTTACGACTGCCCGAAGTGGCCAATCCGGAACGCTGGTGTCTATTACCCCCCGGACTGCGCTGAATTGCGAAACGCATCCCCGTTGCATTCGGCGCTACCGAAGATGCTTGGCGATGACAGTCCCGCCTGCAATCCCGGAATGAGTACCTACTGCACGTAGCGTCTGTAATAGTGTTCATTGTGCCACAAGAACGATAATACGGAAGAAGAAATTGCGTTCTTCGACTTCCTAATGAAAAGTTCGTCGCAACCGACGACTCGAAAGCTGTGAACAACAGTAGAAGTCCCTGTCCCTGTCCCGGAAAGTTAATGTTGATTTGTAATCGTGAGTGTGTAGCATGGCTTTAAAATATTTTCGAAGAAATCAAATATTCGAGGAAATAAGAATCAACGTGTATTTAAGAGTTTAAATGGCGTCATATTGCCGTTTAATACACACGAGAGTTGCCAGGAGACAGGAGATCAAAATAGTAGCAACAACTAAGTTTGTTCACCTTTGAATGAAGTTCGTTGTTTGGTATAAATCATGTTAATAATAAAACACACCGATACAGGAAGAGACTGTTCTACAAATTGAAATGTATTATCGTGTCTCTATTAAGCTGAGTTTAAATAAAACATCGAATGAAAAGCCAACCACAACTCTACGAACGAATAATAAATTAAATGAGACAAGAATTGCAGCTAGAACTTTTTTTGTAGCCGCCATAATATTTTCAGGAAATAGAGTAACATTAATGCTTATTTTTGCAGATTAACCATTAAGCTCCAGCCCGTAACTGGCGTCGCGGCGGAAGAAGCATGGCGACAGCGAAGCACGATGAAGCCATTCTTCTTTCCCAACAACAAGAAACGGCGCAAATCTCGGAGAGTTAAAAAAGAATAAAAATTAATTACGCCGTCCGTTAATTACGGAACTTCCGTGGAGTAAGGGCGAAACAACAGCCAGTTGTCTCGCGGCAACTTGCTTCACTTTTGCTGAAATCAAGTTTCATGAACTTGATTAGACGTTCCACGGGTAAATTGATAAGCTTTGATGCAGTTGATGCTGAATTGTAGGTATCGAATATTGTGGAAATGAGCTACTTCGGACGAGGTCACGTCGCACAATGGCTACGCGCGGAAAAATAAATCGAGAAAGGAAAGGAGAAAGAAGTCGCGATTCCTTTTTCGATGCCGTTTTTCACTTCTCGGCCCTTGCATTTAGATTTTCTTTGACTTCCAAATGGGACGTAATGTCGCGGATACTCGAAAGTCTCTCAAAGTTATTACGGTTTTCCTTGGGATGGTAACTTTCGGGAGCTTTTGCAATCTCCGATACGTAGGCAACATTAGAAGTTAATTTGTAACTCGGTACTTTTTATAAATTTAAATTTATCATGTCTTTCAAAATAAATTTTTTAATGAGAAATTCGTACTATCTGCTTTGATCGATACAAATCTTGTTTTGGTTAATGCTGAAAAATAGTTTTGTTCAATAAACAAACAAAAAACTATAGGTTTTGTTACAATTTATTGCAAAAAGGCTAAATATTGATTCACAATGTATAAACGTGTAACATCAAGGGGAAAAAAGCTATCGCGTTATATTGTCCTTAAAACATAAAATACTACGATTCCACTTTCCAAGCTGTGATGTTTTATTTATGCTTTCCATTCATTAATAACCCACAAGTGTCCGATAATTTCGCGAGATTATTTCCGAACACGCGAAAGCTTTTATTGTACTGCTACGAAAGTAACAACGGTGTTTCTCGGGAAAAGACACGAGTTAAGTTAGTTTAAATAGGGATGTTTCGGTCCGATAGCAAAACTCGTGCCTTGTTTCCGGCTGTGATCGCGAACTGATATCGCGGGTAATTAATCGCTAAATGCGCGAATAAGAAAAATGGGGAACAACGAATTCGCGACCGAGCGTAATGTAAATGGAAGAGTTATGTACGAGCTAAACGAAGGGTGGAAGTCGAGGAAGGGGGAACGCCATTTACTCCCCCCTCTCAAACTTTGTCCTTTCCCTCGTGCGACTTCCTCCTAAGGAAAAGCGACTTCGAGAGGGCTTTCATCTTGTGGCCGATTCGCTAAGAGGAAAGTTCGCCGTATGAAAAATATAGCAAGCAGACGATAATCAGGTAGTATTCTTTTCTAAGATTGCATCTCTCGTAAAAATCGGGAAGATTGAACAAGTTGAGTCTTTTTGCGCTTTCCTAGCTGTGTAAACTCTTCTTTACACAGTTATATCTTACCCCACTATTACTCTGACATTCTCTTACGAAATATTTTGCTACTAATTTTATTGTATTGTATTTATATTAAAAAATTTATTTAAATTATTGCCATTATCGTAAGAGAATTAGTATTATTGTCAAAAATCTGAAAATAAAAATATTATATACATATTAAAATATATCATGATAGGATTACTGTATGAAATCCCTGTGTGAAATTTTCAATTATAGAATTTTACGAGCACAATGAACGGAAATACTCGATATCTAAACAGAAATGCACGAATAAATTTACACGAGAAAACATTTATCTCGAATAAAAGGCTTTTTTCATGTTTGTATCGTGTGCGCGACGTAACGCATAACCGAAACTTTTTACATCGAATACTGAGCGATAGCGAGAGCTTATTTCTCAACAAAGAGTTATGTATCATGCTTCCTGCATGATGCAATAAAGAAGGGAAAAAAAATTACTTCCAGATTTGGGAACAAACTCTTCTCACAAGATTAATACTACTATCTGAATGTAACTTAAGGCGTAGAATTTAGTGATTTGTGAGAAAGAAGTATCTATACAAAGCACGGATAGAGTCGTCTTGGTATCGAATACGTATTCGAATTATATTCTGTAATTTTCCAGGGACCGATCTATGAGACGAAAATGAAAAGTAAAATAAGGCTCAATCGAAATAATTGCAAGAAATCTTATTAAAGACATTAGGTTACACGATTTAACAATGTACTGTGTGATGGAGCCACATTTAGAATAATGCATTTAATATATTGAAAATTCGGTCAGGAAATAAAATAAAAGAACGCCAGGAAATTAAGTAAAACAATTATTCAGCTACGATATATCCGCGGTTACAATGGGAACATTCGTTCGCATATTCGTTCGTAACATTAATCGAATTTGCGTGTCAAAATTCCAAAATGTCCCTCACGATGTCGAACATTGAAACATACGTCTACTTGGAGTTCCATCAATTATAGTGTGAATATCTGGTTTTCACACTCCTCAAAAACTCTCAAAAAATACACGCGAGTTTTCGTATTTATTTTTACAATCCAAATTCATAGCGAATTTATCGATTCATCGTATTTCTATTTTTCTCTTTTTCCGAATGCGGCGTATGCCGCATGAACGACTCGCGCTTTCGTTCCGCAATTGTATAAGGAAGCGATATGCATGTATCGATCAACGGCGATCTATGGCTATTCAATTCAATTTTCACAATGGTTACACTTGCGATTCTTTTCGATTCCTTCTCGTTTTCATGTGTTTCAAAATTCTGTATTTTTCAAAAAGTAATATTTTTAAGATTTTTGACATTTAAACCAGATATTTAAACCATTCCGCTTAGTAAATTAAAGCTCTCTTAATTTGTGTAACAATCGACAATAGTTAAAATATATTCATTTAATGCATGCTTACTCCGCATTTTAGAAGAATATTTATATTTTTCTAAAATTATAAAAATTATTCTTTCCTCCAAATGCAATTTTCTTGTCTCTAATCGAAGTAACATTCTTACACGTAATAAGGTCCAAAAGTTTCCAGTCCAAGGATATAGAAAAAGGATAGAATAAAGGAACCCTTTTTATTTTTATATAAAATCATTCTTTATTTCAATATATTTTTTTAGAACAATGAATTAATTTTTCTATACCGCTAAAACAATATTCTAAATTTTTGTCCTTAAAATGATTTATCATTGCAAAGATCATTTCTTCATTAAAATTTTGCTCTACGCAAATCAGACTTTATTTTGAAAATACAAGAGATTTTATTTCTATTTCTTATTTTTAGAATTAAAGTCCGATTTGCGTGGAAAAAATTAAGGATAAAAACTCAGAATATTTTTCGATGATATAAAAGAATTAATTAATCATTCTAAAAAGTGTAATTAAATAAAAGATAATTATATTTTTTAGAACGAGTAATTAATTTTTTTATACCATCAAAAAAGAAAAAAAGTTGTTTCATTTTGTTACTTTTTATATATTCTTAAGAAAAAAATTAATTAATTGTTCTAAAAAATGTGTAATTAAATGAAAGATAATTATATTGAAAAAGAAAAAAAGTTGTTTCATTTTGTTACTTTTTATATATATTCTTGAGAAACTTACTATATGTATATTAACATATTTTTTCCTATTTTTATCTTATCAAAATCAATGGAGACACATATTTAAAATTGCTGGTATTATGAAAATTCTGTTATTTAATTAAACGTACATATACGTTTCTTTTGTATACATTTATTTTTTGAAACCATTTAAATTTCATATGCACCGAAAGTCGACAGTGCCTCCAGAATTCGCATTATCGATCTGAAAAATCCGGGACCGCATCCTCTCTCAGTTCTTCACGAAACGCACAACAAGCACGAATTTTTCACTCTCTTTCTGATTGTGCAGTTCAGGCACATTTCGTCGATGATTTCGCATCCGTTATGAAGAGGATGGGGAGAAACGCGTCAGCGTATGAAAACGACGTACGTTCGTACCCGCCGCGCCGATCGAGGCCGATCTATGCCGTTCTCACGGCAGATGCACCCGCGATGCACTTTTATCTCGCGCCTCGCCAGCTCTCCCGCCGCGAAGTCGGATCGATAGATATATTATTTCCGGCCTGTGCACGACACGCGCTGAATTCACAATGCGCTTCCGCGTACACGCCGCAACGCACCTATCATAATAATGCCAATGCGTTTCGTGCGCAGGTTACGCACGTGTCTCCCGCGTCTCTCTATTTTTTTTTTGCAGATTCTCCCTATATTCAAGATTAGAAATTGTTAATCATTTTATCGTATATCATCCTCGATTTTCGTTATATGCCAAGATAAACTACACAAGCTATAAGTTTACTTGGTTTAACAGTTTGGCGATTCGATCTTTTCTCAAGCCAGCGTTTTACAGCAGAGATTTATACCATTTGGAAATTTCCGAATTTCTTGAAAATACGACCGAACTGTGTTAAAATGATAGAGAAGTTAGTTTTCCGAAAGGAATACGATGTATTCATCTCCGGCAAAATAGATCTAACTTCGCTTCCGTATAACCTTAATCCTATAGGGAATTGACGAGGTTCGCAGTTCGCATCTTCCATTTCGATTAGAAGATTCAAGCGCGCTTGCCATACTAGATCGCAGAATTGAACTGTCCCAAAATGGACTATGTAGATTTATTCTCTAATAGAGTGCCTTTGCTAATATATTATTGTCTGTTAATAACCATAAAATAAAAAATAATTGTCTTTTAATAACCATACGATTCAAACGATCACCTCAACAGCTAAAACGCTGGGGTTCATTTTCCGCTGAGGGGACTTAAAAAATGTAGCCACATTAAAATGATTGTATTGTACTTTAGTTCGCCCGAAGTTGGAGTACTGTTATCTGGTCCCCTTATTATAAATGACATCGCAATTTGATTGAACGTGTGCAACATAAATTTTTACGTATGACTGCTTACCGTATGGGAATTCCCATGGCAATCACCTCCCATGACTATACTATCCCGCTTCAATTAAACTTAATCTAGTATCTGTAGAGAATAGGAGGTTAATTCTTGATCTCACTTTTGTCTTTAAGACAATCAATCATATGAATAACTGTGGATTTATTAAAAAATATTAGTTTAAATGTTCCAATAAGAGACTTGAGACAGCACTCCATTTTTCATATAGAACATTGCACTTTATTTGCAACAAATTCCTGCATCAATAGAATGATGATTGTGGCGGACAGTTGTCCTCTGTTGATTGTTTTTTAGTGGCACTGCGTCTCCATTTCTGTTCTTTTCATTATTGTATATTATTATTGTACACTAAAGGGTGTTTTTCGTTTATTATTATTATTATTATTATTATTATTATTATTATCCCAACGCAAATTTTTCACGTTTGCATAAAATACAATACGTGACAAAAAAAGCTCTCGCTTTGACAGACCAAAGCTATGCTTTACAACGTACAAGATTATGTAATATTCAACACCAATCATTTCCGGATACGTAATAGTCATATCGTCATCCTTCTCGCAATTTCCACCTCAATTTCCAAAACCGACAGCAAACGGGCAGCGTGTCCGGGTCTATCTATTTGTTCGGAAAACTCATTTGCCCATTTTTAACTAGTTTTTCTCTCCAAACAAAATTCGCGCTTTTAACAAAACGAAAAAGAAGTTCCTGCATTCTTGAAGCATCGTTAGGGTGTACGAAGTTCAATTATTGACGGCGCCTAGTGAAGGTGGGTTTGGTGGGTATTTAATAAAATGCCCGATTGCCAGCCATAATTCTGGTACCGCGGGGTCGTTAAAAACAAGCGTGCAGAGAGCGTCGAAAGTCCCGCACGTCATTACTGTTGACAAATCGGCGTGCGAGCCAATTCGAAAACACTCATCAATTCTCGAAGGAGCCGCGCATATAGCGGGCCCGCTCATCGACGGTGCCATCGGGAGCCATTAAGTTTCTCCCGGAATAGCCGAAAAGCATCCCGCGATATGCTCGAGCGCGGAGAACGGAGGACGTTATGTACCAAAGCGCTTAAATTTAATCGGAGGGTGGAAATTCAGGGTGCAGCGTGCGAGCGCATCGACGGCGACATGGGAATAGGTAACGGTACGGCGGGGAGGGAGGGAGGGGGGACGGTAAAATTTATTATCGCGTCAATTAGAAATTGATGGAACGTTGAACGATAATCGAATTAGGATCGAATCGGTCCACCTCGAATAGCCTGTTCTACTCGCCTCCGGGATAGTTATCATCTCGTTGTTCGCCAACGTTCGCCAAAAATATGAAAACCACGGTTCAAACGTTCCTTTCGCCTCTTTTCCCGCGAGTTAAAGTCCAATTCGGAGGGAATAATATTCCTAACGTGTTTTCTAACGCGCCGCCGCGCCATAACTGAACTAACTTTTGTTGTGTTTTGTTTGTTCGCGCTCTTTTATAACGAACTGCCGACATATATAGCCGAGTGAACACAAATAACAGCTATCAAAGTTCGATAAAAAAAAGAGTGGCTGCGAAGAGGTATTCTTCTCTCTTTTTTCGAGAAAAACTATTACGTCCGAAAATATTGCCGCTTGCAAATGTTCGTTATATACAAACTCGCGCAATGGTAATTGTGAGTAAATCATAAAAAAATATATTTTTGTATTGATAAATTCGAAATATCTTATCTATAACTATTGCAAGAACTTATGTGAACATAAGATTTTAGTCATTTATCATTCTTGGTCGTGCACCACAAGTTAGGAGTATCGTTAGCTAGCTGTCACGTGGTATGTTAATTTATTATAGCTTCGGCGTCTCACAAAGAAAATCTCACCGCGCAACCCGTTAGAAAACACATTTGTAAAACCGATCCGCCTGAATCCAGATTTACCTCTCTCTCTCTCTCTGTATAAAAAAAAGAACCTTTCTTTAAAATCATGTGTAACGAACCGCAACTCGCCGACTATTTTCCATCGTGACCATTAATCACCGACTTTTTATCGGTTAATGCAAAGTACGCGCATATTGTGCATATTGGCATAGCCAATAAATCGAACTAGAGACCGCATTCGAAAAACGAAACAAACGGAAAAACTCCAATCCCTGCATGCGTATGCATGTATTAACCACACATTTTATCGTCATAACAGAAATCTAAAAAAGAAAAAACATTACGCAGCAGATTGCAAAAATCCGTCGAACTTATTTTTGTCCCTCCTTTTCCGTCAAGAGCGATAACTTTTACAGATTAAAATAAGCTGTGTATCGATCTGATTCCGTTTAATTTAATTAAAGATATCCGCAGAGAATTTTTTGCGTCAATGAATGGCTATACTGACCTGACGAATGCATTCTCTCTCTCTCTCTCTAGCATTTGGATTTATTTAAATTTACGGGGCTCAAAACTTGCATGGAGTTGCGCGGATGTTCCCTTAATTCCCTTCATACTCCGTTCTTCAGGCCGGAGCTTCAAATCCTGCATCTCATTATTTTCCGACACAAGGACCTGTTGACTTTAATTGCATACACGAATATCAAGCCATCAGAATAATCCTCCCCGACCTGACTCGACCCGACCCGACCCGACCCGACCCGACCCGACCCGACCGCGACTTTTCTCTCGGCTGCTCCGGTCGGAACTTTGTACTTTGAGGGAGCTAGACATGACGCTAAATGACCGGCCGAACGAATAATAAAGGGGAAGAGACGGGGATTGCGAGAGAAATCTCGAAGCCGATGAAGCCAACTTTACGACTTCTGCGCGATTGCGAAGCGACGGAAGAGATGCGAGGAGTAATCGAGTGCCGAGGAGACGGAGAGTCTCTCGCGTCCGAAGTTCCCTACATAGAACTCAAAGGCATGCCATTCCTATTTTCTCCATTTTGAACTGTCGAGAGGCCGACTTCGCCTCTACCCGAGGGCACCATACTAATTAGAAAACTTGGAAAGTCCCTTGGATCATAAGGATGACAGGGAGAAGGTGGAGATGAGAGGAGGTGAATAGAGGCGCGGGCGAAGTCTACGTCGCCAAAGTAACGGGGGAGAGACTTCAGTGCAAATATTTGTTCCGCAGTGAGTGCGTTTACGTTTTACCGGGCGACGCCGACGCCGCGCCGTTCATAACGCATACGGTAAAGAATTAAATTGTTAGTTAAATATCACGTTACGTTTCAAACGTGAGCCCTCGAGCTGTAAGCCTTGATCGTAACTTACCGTTACTCTTTCCTATACGACAAAGTAGATTAAGCTTGCGAGATCGATGCTCGTATATACGTCCAGTGGATTACCGTAAATAATGCGCTTTCCGATGCGCGGTTAAGGAACGTTACATGGCATACGGAAAATGCAAGTCGGTAAAAATAAAGAAGGAATGAACGAATGGAGCTGCGGGAGTATCAGATACATATGTGCACGTTATCGTACGGAAGGAAATGCGTATCGACGGGAATAAAGCGTCTCGCCCTCCACCCGAGGGAAACGTATTCACATTACTCACGTTCGAAGGCTTGCTTTCACAAAACCAAATGACGTTCTTCTTCGAGAGAACGATGTATCTGTTTCGTGAAATACACGAAACACCGGTAAGATACTTTGACGAAACAAAGATGTAGCGACTGTAACATTATAATAAAAATATATAGCGTAAATCTTAACGTAATCGAAGTGTGTTCTTTATCAACTAATTTGTAAACAATGATTGATAAAGTGACTGATTTTCACAATAAACGATATAAATAAAAATTAATAATTATATAAAATTGAATTATATAGCCCTAATTAAAACTATAATCTAAAAGTTGAATTCTAAAAATATTAGATAAATATATATGATATTAACGCAAATTGATGTAATGTATATATTTTGAAACAATTTATGAACAGTTTTATCTTATGTGCCACTTTGAAAATAAATGACTCATATTATCAAGCCACCGTAAATGCTTGAATAAATCTCTATTTTAACAACCTGCTTTATCACTTGGCATAGTAACGAAAGTTACTGGCTAGGTTGGCTCGCATTTTTTGTCTGAATAAAATTATTTTAAACTTCCTCTTAGGAGAAAATATACACGATGCTCAGGCACTTTTTATAAATCTCTGCCTGCCAGCAAAAAAGGTATCTAACTTGGAACAGAGCCAATTTTTTTTCTATGATACGCATAGAGAAATATTCTTGGAACTCGATAGAATATGCTGCGCCTATCGATTTTCCCTTCTCGTTTCTTCAATCTTCTTTTACATTTCTGCTGGTCTCATAGTTAGTTTTCATCCTTGTAATCCAAAAACTCCATATTTCATATTAAAACGATTGCTTAAGTCTTTGTGTTGTTTTATTAAATTTATAAAATTAAACTTTTACATTCACATAATTCAGTTTGATTACAAGAGAGGATCTTCCAAAAAGTAGATCATTCTTTTAATATCAAGCGACTTCTATAAGCTTACAACGATGACGAATTTAATTCCATTGAAAGAGCACTTTCAAAGTTTGCGGAATGTCGTAGCCACGAGTAGTAAATGATATGAAAATATTTCATTCTGTCTCCCGCTCCTTGGTCACTGTTATCACGAAGGATTCCAGCGATAAACCCAACGAAAAATCATTGCACTGCGAAAATGAACAATTTTATTTTCAGCAACAATCTTCGACTTTACCGAGCGTACAATACAATATAATACAATCAACGTCGGAAAAAGGTAACCGTGTTTGATAAAAGAGGACTTTATAATTTTATTGCCGAGTCATATTAACACATTCATTGCCCTGAGACAAACCATCTTAGGCAAAGTCCCACCTGTGTTCACTTCTCTCTCTCTCTCTCTCTCTCTCTCTCTCTCTCTCTCTCTCTCTCTCTCTCTCTCTCTCTCTCTCCCCTCTCTCGTCAATCTGACATAACAAATCCATTACTGGCCGTCAAATAAAACTAAAGTAATCATTTACTTCCTTTAATTTTTCAAATTTATGGTCTTTTTTGAGAGAATCATATAATAATTCAGAAACTGATGAAAAATTCCAAACGTCACAAATCTAATACGTAGATAGTGAATATAATTTTCCATTAAAGAGCAAATATATTTAAAAATTTAACGCCAGTAATTTAATTTTAAATTCCGTTAAACCGTTTCAAATGATTCATAAATCGAGCCAAGATTTAAGATTTTATCTAACATTTTATATAATTGACTATAATTACTGATGTAAAAGATCAGAACATGTGCTAATTATAGATATTTAATCTAATGCTGGCTTTGCTTTTCATACATATGGTATTAACTCTTAGCTGGCACTGTGAAGTATTAAACGCCTCAGCCTAGTTCAGCTCTAATTTAAGCCCCCCTATAGTACAAAACTGGTACTAAAAAATGGAAGTTATATTTTAACTCTTCCATTTTTAGTAAAAATGGAAGTTCTATTTTAGCTCTTCCATTTTTTAGTACCATTTTCGTATACAGGAAGGCTTAAATTAGAGCTGAACTAAGCTAAGGCGTTTAATACTCCACAGTGCCAGCTAAGGCATATATAATATATAATATAACCATATATAATATGAACGTTAAAAAGCAAAGCCAGAATTAGATTAAATATCTATAATTAGCACATATGTTCTGATCTTTTACATCAGTAATTATAATCAATTATATAAAATGTTAGATAAAATCTTAAATCTTGGCCCGATTTATGGATCATCTGAAAGTTATAAATTTTTGAGTAAAAACAGTCATTTTTTCGTTTTCTTTTACGTTCTTCAATTTTTTTAATACTTCAATATTACATTTTATTAAAATAACCTATGACATTTTTTAAAACAACATTCGAAGACTATCTTGGAATTTTTTTAAGTAAAAAAAATCAATAACTTCCTCGCAGCAAGCATTTTAGCGATGGAGTGAAACGGCCCCAGTGTTCCAGCTATGTGATTCTGGTGAAGTGTGCCAGATAAGAGTTAAATTATATGCTGCTCATTTTATTGCGAATTATGGAATATTTGAAATAATCGACGAATTTATTCGTTTTCAAGTTTTCACCCGCGTAACTTGTTTAGGAACATCGCTGCGGAACATTATCAAAATCAGTCGGGCTTAGCGCGTACTCCGTCCCCCACGTGCTTATCTCGCAAATGAGCGGTAACGAGAGTCGACTGCAACAATTTATCAAAACGCTAAGGTAACAATTAATAATCCGCTCGCGGTGTACCGATGAAACTACTTGGCAGCAAGGAGAAAAACGATTCGGGACCATTGTTGCATATCAGCGTGCTGACGCTGAATTAAGGAACTTAATTACGGCGAAGATTATTAATATTCCACGACGATAGAGCTTCTCACAAAACACACAATGTATCAGCGAACAAGACGGTTGAATGACAAAGCATACGTTTCAAAGTGGAATTGGCAATTTTGGCCCACTCCGTTTACACACGATGTCATCGAATGTCATCGAATCGAATAGTGATCCAGCTAGCTTGTGTCTATTTCGCGTATCTTCGGTCGGGACAATAGCCACTCCTCGATTGTAGTCAGTCATCTCTACTCGAAGTAGAGTCCGTTGTAATCCAGCAAAAGTGAATTGGTAATTGGAGATTGGCGCCATTCGCGTAACGCGGTAGTGATATCAACGTTTCGATACTCTTCTCTTCGATCAACGATATCCACGTTCCAGCCGCTATAATATTACAAACAGGTTTCCTGGCCGCGTTTCAAGGCGCGCGTTCGCGTATCCGAAGAAGCGGTATCACGGCGCAAATTTATGAAACTATGCATATGTAATACCTACTCGGCGATGTGCGGCCTCGGGGTGAGAGTGAGCGCGTTAGCGTGAGACGGCGCGCGGCGGGAGGAAACAGCCGGGGGTTGGGGCACGACGCAAAACCGTTCGCCGTTTTTGCCGAGACGCCGCGATATACAGCCTTGCCCGCAGCCGGAGAATTTCGCGGCATAAACAGACACGCAATTTTCTCGCCCCGAAAAGTGGGCAGAATCCGTGCACCCCCCTCTCGCCCACCCCCTCCCCCTTCGCGGCTAACGCGCCTTCGCCCGTTCAACCGTTATTCGCCGCCGCCCTCGACATTTCGCGGCACGTTGGCACGCGAATCACGTTCGCAGTTGGCGCTGAAGCAACATGCGGCAAAATCTGACCCGTTGTCGAGTTAGAGATCGTCGAGCGTTTGAGACCGCGAAGGGAAACAGCCGAGACGTCGCGCGTCGCCTCTGAAATGCGTTCATCCATGCGTGACTACGTAACGGCTGAAGTTTCGCGTACCCCCATCTCCTCTTCCAGACCCCTGATCCCCGATTTCCTTGTTAAAATATCGTAATTAAACTTGTTCATTATACGATTAACCCGTGCGCTGGTCGCGCTGGTTAATTTGTCCGCGCTACGCTACTGCCGCAAACCAACGCGATAAATATTCATCGTGCGTGGTGCTAGTTTGAGGTCGAAAGTCATCGTGCCCGCTGTTTGAACTTTCTTGCTGTGTGAAAATAACTATAGTTACATTTTTATATCAAACCTGTCGAACTGTGATAAGATTCTTTGTTGTTAGAATATATTCGTTATTTTCCTCATTCATGAGAGATATAAGAAACAAAGCGCCTTTTGTAACTGCCATTCAAGTTTTGTTTCTCTACTTATCACTCTAAAATCAACAGTCAGAAGTTTTCTTACTTTGCGGCTAATATATGCGTAATTAACGATCAATAAATGTACTCAAGAGAATGCACTTTATAATTATCAACCTTGCAAGTCCATTAGACTATACGATTATAAATCTCTTATACAGCTTCATTAGCTATTTTCTCGCGAAGCAACGTTAAGCGAAAGCCGTTTGTCTAAAATTAACTTCATCAGCTTAATAGGTTTGACTGAAATTTCATTAATACTGTATCGCACGTGTAACTTTATTGTAATAAAGTTATAAAGTTTATGCTAACATTAATATATGTATATAATATTAATATATTAATTTTAATGTATATTTATATTGACAAAAATTAAAATTTGTATGTTATGTAAAATTAAATATCAATAAATTTTTCATAAAAGAAGAGAAGAGAGAGAGAATAGAGGTAAATAAATGTCTCGTCATTTGAATAATATTAATCGATATATAAACTTATATGTATATATACGCTTAAGAAAATCTTGAAAAGTCATTTATTAAATCTCTTGATTCAAAATTCAAATTAAAATGAGTGTACGTTTATTACGCACAAAAAATCTTTTTTTTCATGCCGAAAATGAGAATTCCATCACAATGGAAGTGCATTACCATCTTCTATATGTTTTCACGCATCATGACGCTTCGGTCGCTCAAATTTCTCGCGCCACAATTTCAATTTCTCGCGGAAAATGAAAGGAACTTTTATTCTCGCGTTTTCTGTTCGTGTAAGTCGGACGATCCATCCTTCCTTCATTCTTCACCTTATCCGAGCCTTCCTTTCGTCGGAGCCGCACAAGCTTGCACCGAGGCAGCTTCTGAGTAAACTCCGGAGAAGGCGTGAGTAAATTTCAGGGGTGGCTTTTGTGAGCGCACTGTGTCGGAAAGGCGTCCCGTGTTCGCGACGCCGACGGATCAATTAGCAAAGGAGAGAAGACGATCCGCCCTTAAGGCGAATTTCACGGCGCGCAACGGCGTTACTGTAAAGCGTTACTGCCGCAGTAGTCGTTACTTTTATCGTCCATTCAAGTCCGGAACACGGAAATCGACTGAGGATTACGACGGCGGAGCGTATCACGTTTTGTTGACCTTGCTGCAAAAATTTTGAGAATTCCCAATATGAGTTCGGATTGAAAAAAAATTCATTCCTGCTACACCAGCTGTGAAAACTCGCACGGATTTCGGTACATCTCGCGAAATTGTAATTTGAATATGTCGCGTATATCGTTGGATCCGCTTAAATCTTTTATGCGTTACCTCCGGAATACGAAGATCATAGCATAAATTCGTTAAATAAGGTTTTAACTCGCTCGCATTTTATTATTTATAATTTACATTAAAAATATATTTGTTAATTTTGATGTGACGAGAGTGATGTACTAATTACATATAAAGTACCTAAGTTCTAAGTTCGATATCGATGCTAATTCAAAAGCAATTAAAAATTCATTCTTATAATTTCGACTGCAGTGATGCTTTTAAAAGTATAACGCTTTGAACGACGTGGCATATTAATTTCAGTTAAAATTCTTAAGCGGCAGATTATGCGCGGTGGTTCGAAATAGTTCGAGATTTATAATTTATTTGATTTTATGACACTCGCGAATAGTGTAAATGGATATATTCGTCGAATTCACATTTGGAGCATTTCCTTTTTAACAAATTTTTTTTTAATGAAAATCAAAGAGAATAAATCACTACAAATGGCACGAAGTCTGGTACTATAGTTTTTATAGAGTTATATCGAGAATTTACCATCGTCTTTAATTTCACTTCGACTGCATCGCACAAACTTTACCTCTGCATAAATAATGCGAAAGCCTTCCGCGTAAAAACGAACGGCAATAAGAGCAACAACCCAAGCAAAGGCTATTTTTCTTCTTATCTGAGTTAAATTAATCCCTCCCTCCGTCAAGAAGTATCGATTAATTCGAAAGTGGCGACGATCATCCATCTTAAAGTCACGCGCCGCTCATCCCTTTACCTTTACGCGAACTTCGAACCGGTCGCGAGAGACGGCAGATTGCTTTGACAAAAACCAGGGAATTTATTGGGCATTAGTCACGCGAAAATAGCGAAAGCTTGTACCGACACGCTTTTCCTTCAACCCTTTTAGCAAGCGCTACCTGTTCTCCATGGGCTATCAAGAAAAACGGACCATATACGGAGTTGATTTCGGAGAGGGCCACGGATGCAATAATTCCCTGATTATTCCTCTACCGGCTGGCTGTTACAACTTACTCGGTGCAATAAGCATTTGTAATTCACGAGTATGAGCGAGTGGTACGAGGTGAGGGGATAAGGCGGATTAGAGGTTATTCCGACAGGCAACGCGCCGGGGCGCTTGGCGCAACGCAAATGCTAAAAGCTCACCAGGAAAAAAAAATATTAGTAAATCTCGCCGGCTTGTTCCACAAAGAAATTAACGATGCTTCTTCTTCCATATCTTGCTTTCCCGCTACCGTAACATCTATGTACGTAGCTGAACACGAACATAGTTATATTTATTTAGACTTCAAGGTAAATGTGTGCTATATACCGTATACCGTACGTGCGTGTACGTAATCGATTTGCATATGAATGATTAAACATAGATATTTATGTGCCCGTACATACTTTGCCTCTTGCCGCGAATTTCGTGTTTAAATGCAATACACACACACACACACACACACGGCTGTCTGTGTGTTACGGAACGAATACTTCTAGCCAGCACATCCGGTTACATTTTCGCGTATGATGCACACGAGAGCATCGCGTACATGTAAACACCACCAGTGCACCGAAACAACGGCTTTCTCCGAGGAGAACTTTACGCGCCGCGCACCACTTATAGCGCCAGCAGAAGGGAGTAGAGAGGAGAGCAATTACGAGCAGCTGCTCTCGAATCTACGTACATACATAGTGCGGCGAGTTCCAGAGCGGCTTTCATAAGCTCGACTTTAATCCTTAAACGCGTCCCGCCGCTCGTCAGCACCGGTAATACCCGTTAACGTATATCCGGAGGATCGTTAGATACGACGACAAGGCGGTACCGCGAGCGTTAAGACACGATTTGCCAACTTTTTGCGCGTCAAACTGGTCGTTGACGCTTTATTTTCTCTAGCGTACCGTCCCTACGTACCGAAATACTGAATACAGGACGACGAGGCTATCGATTGGCGACGATAAAATAAACTACAATGCGGATTCTTGTTTATTCGCGCAATAATTCATTGCCATTGGAATTTTTCAAATACCTACGATCTTGTTTTTTTTTTTTTTTTTTAACATTTCAAAAAACAATTACTAGTTGAATAGGCATTCACTGTTTAATACTATGGTTCGTCATTCCGATGTTTATAATAAAGCGTATATTCATATTAGATTAGTCATATATAAAAAGCTTTTGCGTATGCTAATTTATTAATCCTTTAGACAACAGATATGATTTATTTACCCTAATTATTAACATATAAAGTAGAAATATTAATAATTAATTTACATACGCTATAAATAAGAATTTGAAAGTCTGAGCCACACACGTATATTATGTTAACGCGTTTATTATAACAATTAACGACAGATATTAACTAATTTAAAATAATAATTGTTTATATCTGCTCTGATGCCACTCTCTGCGAATTGATGATAATATCCTGACTGTATATCGGCAACAAAAAGCATATCAAAGTTCTAAAAGTAATATTATAATATTCGGAGAAAGCTAAACAAGTTGTCCAGACAATCTCAAATTCCGCTCGTGATGAACATAACTTGCATAACAATATGTGTATATTGATATATATACTGCGCCATGATTAATCAACGTCTCTTCGTTAGGACGATTGTAAGCTGACTGTGACCCTCCGCATTCCGAAATCATGAGAATTACGCAAGCGTTTAGGTATTCTAATTTATTATAACAACAGCATCGCGTTGTACGTCACGTACTAAACACACCTCGTCTGCTTGCTGATAAATAGCATAAATTTAGTAACACGTACAGTAACGTGTTCAATAATTAACTAGTGACATTTTTCATTTAAAATAACGATGCTAGCACTTGGTCTTTGTCATCTTACTTTCATAAATTATGTACGAATGAATAGATACTTACATGTTCAAATTACACTTTTTACTTTGTCAAAGAAACAAATATGTCAAACAAGAGGATGATAACACCTACGAATTTTTAATTGCCTTTGAGAATATCAGTTATATAAATTACATGCATCGCCATATAAAGCGACATTTCTCATATTATGAGCGCTATACGCGGTGAACATCCAGCCGGTGGTTTCTTGCGCCCTTGTCAGTTTGCACATATTAGCGTGGCTTTTGTCCCCTGCGGTTGGTTGAATACACCAACGAGATAGACATGCTGCGAATGGGCGGGCAAGCTGCTTTGATACTCTAACAAGCGCGAACAGCGCCTCTGATTTATGTGTATTATACCTATCTACATAATGTTGACCCTTTGTGCTCTAACAAGATAAAATTACGGTGAAAAAAATATACTTGACATTCTTGTAGTGTCTCTTTGTATAATTAGTAAGAGTGTACACATTACAAGTTTATCGAATTTAGCAAAGTTCGTTGAGTTTAAATAAAAATATGAGTGCATCTCACAAATGGCGAGATAATACAGCTACTATGAAGTCTAACCGAAAAAACTAAGAAATTTTAAGAAACATAAAAAAAAAACAAATACAGAATACCATAAACTATGGAAAATAAGATAGAATGTAGAGAACAGCGATGAATCAGAAAGAGAAAAGAGTTGAAGAAGATCAGATATCAAGAGGTAATGAATTGAAATATTTCACTGCAATAAAAGAAAAGAGGGCACGGAATTTGAAAATGGATGGACGTAGAATCAGAATAAAATTCTGATTTAAATTGCAGAAGATTGCGACCGTAACTACAATTAGTTTGACATAAGTTAGTTGTAGCACAAGTAGCATTTATGTAAAATCATACGATGCAACGACCATAAAATAGCTTTGTATCGTATTGCCACCTTGCAAACGTACTGTTATCGGCCTATTTGTAAATAATATAATTATTCGCATGATTGCATCCAAGTAATTTCCAAGAGCTACCTACACGTCAGAGATTAATCTCGGATAACTTTCGTCGTTGGTGCTGCATCACACTATTATATACTATGCCCTCGACAAGGGTAACACAATTATATCTTAATTACACTATGCGTTCCCAAGAAAAGCCAGTTGATCGCTAAACTACTACTGCTAACCTCGTTTCCATAATACCATAGTTATACACACCGCGCAAGCATTAATCTCCTTTGTGTAGCAAAATAATAGCAACTGATATCAGCTCCACATATATGCATATGTGAAGTACAGCAATTAGCACATGTTAATCTTCTAAACGTGAAATTGCACAAAATTTTCTCATCGCAAAATACCGTCGGTTACATGTTTAAATGCAAATAACACAAAAAAAGGTAGAGCAAGAAACCTTTTGAAGAAGTCTGTAAAGAAATTCTTAACGCGCCATTAAGTTTAAGAATTTTATTTCGCAGGAAAGAGTCAGTCCTGCTTTACAATCAATATTTTCGTTACTAAGAAACACGATTTCTCGTCCATCACTTACGGAAAAACTTGCGTATTCTTATACGTATTCTTATACGATTTCGTCAAATGTCATATCGCTTTACGCGACACAATGCAACTTCGATATAAGCTAAGCCTGAATACCTGGAGATTTTGTATGTTAGAAGTTAGGTGACAATAATGTGCAACCGATAGCACGAAAGTGGAACCGTGCATCCTGTTCGAAAACCGATAAACTGGCGGGTGAGACTATCGCCTCTTTCTCTGCTGCTGCTGGAGGCTCGGCACCGCCGCGCCGCGCCATACCGTTCTTAACTCTCTTTCCGCTCTTTCTTCTCGCTTAGCTTTTTCACCTACGGTGCCGCGGCAACGTCTATTTACCATAAAATAGAGTTTCCAGCTCTCTAGGCAGCTAGACTTGCATTCGCCGCCGCGTCGCGCCGTTTATTTCTTCCCCCTTCTTATCGCACCGCGAGCGACATACGGAAAGAATTCCGGAAATTCGCAATGGATGAAATCTCGAGTACATCTGACATTAGCTACACGGCAATTGAACGGACATTTTAGAAAGCACCAAGACAACCGCGTTAAAATCTTCTCATTTCTTCACCGTCATTATCTTCTTTTGCAAGATTCCAGTAAAATAAAAAATGAAAATATTTTTTTTACTTAATCATTTGTCATCGCTACTTTACCTCACAATCAGCTTACTTTACATACTTACATATTCGAGTCCCTTCTGCGTTTATTGAAATACAAAATTAAATTAATACGAATTGTTGCTCGAAAGAAATTATGTATTCTTAAATATCGCACTTGTCTTTTATAATTTTAATCCTGCCTTTCGTATTTATGAAAAGTTTTTAAATAATTATATATATATTTATATCCGCCTTTTTTATTCTACAAAGAAAATAACGTATACCTATTTCTGAAAATGACACACATATATTTTAAATCATTATTATCTCGTAATTTACTGTAATAGATAATTATCAATAATAAATAAATATTTGTAAGAGATATTTATTCTATAAATGTTACCTTTATCGATTTAAAAAAAAACAATGTATTTTAGCTAGACAAACGGAATTCTGGCTACATATCGGAAATTTAGAAAAATTCGTATGCAATTGCGATGCCAAAAATCTCGCGTTCAAAACTACATAAAGCGAAAAATTTTTCGAACTTAAAAGGTGGGATTTGGACGTAATCTTGTATCAAAATCCGTAAATATTCTCTCTTCGAGATCTGGACGGCGATAAACGGGTTACTTTAGAGGAATGAAAACTTCCAAACATACTCCTCTGCATATAGTTTTCTTCGACTTCCCGCGTTCGGACTGGTTACGATCGTCGAGTAAACTATAAATCCGCGCGCTACGTTAAGTATCGTACAGAAAGTTTAGTTTTCACGGTGAAACGCGCGTTTCTTTTGAGAAAAACAAACCCATTCGCCAAATTTCACGTAGCGTAATATTTTATTGTTATTGAAAGTTAGAATTCAACACTGATAAAGTTTCTTTTTTAATAAACGAGCATTTTAAAACGAATATTTGTTTCTACGTGTAATATAGAAAGTGCAAATAATATGGATAGACCTATGAAAATGTGTCTATTGAATAATTAATGTTAACATCTGCATCGATTTATAATTCATGTATGAAATCTTTTTCAGCGTCACGACGCGCAATGTCGTCCGTGCACGGCATCGTTACAAAAAAGGATAGTTTCTACTTTCGAGTTCAATCCTCACGAGGGGCGTGTAATTCGTCGTGTAAGCATATCGAAGAGGTAAGTCGACTAAACACGGAACGGATCCCCAATATACGCGGCAGTCACCCTGAACGTGAATTGGGACACAACGTTTCCTCCGGTCTCGATACCAGAGGGCTTCGAAAATGGAAAAGAATATATGTATTTAGTCACGTATTTATTACGAAAAGAGTTGAATAGCTAGCTCGTGCGGTACCGAGGCCCTCCGATCTCGCTACCAAATTCACGACCGTGCGCCGACAGTCGTTGTTTATTTGTCTTCAGGGGTGAACAGGAGATGCCTCGAAACGGGGCGGGAACAGGTTTCGTTTACTGCACTTCGATACGCCGACAGAGATAAAATCGCACAAAACGGCCACTAAACAGCGCGCAATATTTGCATGGAGCGAAAGGGCGTCGGCGCAAGTTTACGGGGCCGTTTCGCAGTATTGAAAGTAAAGTCGACACCTAGTTTCGTAAATTTACGTACGCATCGTAAGACTTATCGCTAATAGCTTGGAAAGATAAACGCTGCTGTCAGTTTAATGATGAGAATCATTTTGAAATGAAGCTTTTCAACTTATTTGAGAAGCATTTGTATCTTGATCTTATATCGCACCAGAAATCACGCGATATGAGGCAGGCGATGACTTCCAGTTTAGAGATAGAAGAAGGTGTGACCGGAAGATTCGGGTGGATGCTTTTTCGCGCTAAGAGGTACGTGGAAGAAGAGGCGATACAGAGTATATCGTACATAAAACGGATCATCGGGGCTAGCGTTGCACAAACCCTATCGAGAGGACATTGAACGAAGCTTTCAATTTGCCGTTACAAGGGATTACGCCCACGTTCGTGCCCCATTTACAATTCACCGGTAGCGCGTTGAAAATAAATTGCGACCATGGTTGAAGGAAATATCCACCGACATTGGTAAAAGGCGAAATAAAGGGAAATAGTATTAAATTTAAAAATGTTTGCCACACGAGAAATTCATCTCACGTAATAAATCACGAGAGGATTGCTGCATTTATCGCGCGCTGGCATATTTAATAACCTTCCCAATTGCAAATTACATCGCGACAATAAATATCGCGGAGAAATCGTAATAAGTGGAAAGGACGGTATGCATTTTAGGCATTTTGGGGAGCATGCAGGGATCGTTAGATTCATTTTTTTTTTTATTCAGTATCTTGCTGAATCCGAGAAAAATGGCCAAAAAAATCATAGTAGGAAAAGTTTTTAAACATATTTTGTACCGAAGAAAGTAACGGTTGATTTTATTTAAGAGATTCTTTATTTATCATCTCGAACTCGTGGTCACCGTCAAACAAATGATCTTCTACGTAGGATTTTGCCAATAAAAATTGGTACGGACCACTCAAGTTTCGGAGTTCTTCATTGGAAAATCGAGGAAAAATAAGAATGTCGTCTTCTTTCAATTTTTTAAACTGACGTCTTTGTCGGTTTAAACCACATTTTTCTACTAATTGCAGAACATTCGGTAAATTCATTGTAGCAAGCAATGTTACAGCTACTCTACAATCATCATTATCAAGCAATTATTAGTAAAAAAAATGTGGTTTAAACTTGTTCGAGAAAATGATAAAATCAACCGTTGCTTTCTTCAGTATAAAATGTGTTTAAAAACTTGTTCCTGGATACTAAGATTTTTTGGCCATTTTTCTTGGATTCAGCAAGTGATACTGAATGAAAAAAAAATGAATCCAACGATCCCTGCGTGCTCCCCAAAATATCTAAAATGCATCCTCCTTTGTAATCGGATTTTTGATTAGTGGTAGTAAAATCAATTCATGTCATCAAGTGTCATGTCTTAAATTACATTATAAATCCATAAGCCTAAATAGTAAGGAGAACATTTTGCATTAAAATATAGATTTTAGATCAATAATCGCGTGTTGAACGAAAATAGAATGACATTAATCATGCAACAGTTTTGCGAAAACAATATAAAATTTTACAACGCCAAAAATGGAAGATAAATTGCTTGATAGCAATCACAGGGGGGGGCAAAATGCGACCTATAAGCGCCATCAGATGTGTACGATTATATCGCGCCTGGAAAAAAATTCCACTCATCGTAAAATTGAATTTCTGCTAGTCAGCATCAACTCAAAACGAACTAACAGCACGCGAGATTGCATTTACGGTCGTTCGAGAGCGGCCGCTACCACATTGGTAGAAATTTCGGTTAGAATTTTGATTGTACGGCCGAATAGTTTGAATTCGAACGGCGCTATTATGTACATGCTTCCAGCTGCTAAACGCATGCAAATACCAGCCGTAAAGTCTAACTCGAAACAATAAACAGGAAGCTTCTTACGAGCATAAATTCAGTTGTATTACGCATTAAACAAAGCGAAATAGTTTACCATCGAATACTCATCAATCGCTATAGAGACAATTTGTCGAGGTATGTACAACCACGTACCATTCACATTTATTTTTTTCTGTGTTTCCACAAAATAAATGGACATCGATAAATCGCTGAATTCGTTTATTTAAAAAAATACTGTCGCTAGAGGAATACGTTTGAAATGAAAATTTTAGCATTTCGTAATGTAATTTTCGCCCAACTCCCTTTTAGTTACAGAATGAATCAAATGTCTCTGTAATAAAATTTTCAAAGAGTCCGAAATAGTTTGCCGTAGCCATTTCGTGTTTTGATTCGAACCGCGCGCACACATTGAGAGATCCAAGGTTTTAGCGTCGAGCCCTCGACAAGATATTCCGTACTAAAGGATGAAACTCTAACTCGTACTCGTGCGAAGTCTGGACTACTTTGATATCGGTGGAACGTCATACTTTCGGTATGCGCGCTTGCAGCATGCAGCTGCACACCACACGCGAGAGCGCGATTCAGTCTCCGAGCACGTATCGGTGTCGCGCTTGTCTACGGCGTATGTATGCACAACCGATGCATCGCACATTCGCCCTTTCCTTCCGGGTCCCTCCGGGTTCCTCGTAAGTGTTCCGGAATACGCTCTCGCGGCCTTTTGCCACCTCCACTCCTTTATCTTCCCTTGCTTCTCTCTTTTTTGCACGAATTTCGTCCAAACATCGTTCGGAGCCAGTGAACAATATAATAGTGAAACTACCTATGTATTTGGTCCATCGAATAGATCGGGGTGTTGATGGTAGTGAGGGAACGCTCGTGGAGGCGAGAAGCATGTGACGTAGGTGTATGCGCGAACACAGTCCGGGTCGCTGGCGTGAATTAACTGGGTGCAGCTGCAGCTTGCACGCCCATCCGCCCCGTTTTAGCTCTCCTGGCGACAGAAGGAGCAAAGGAGAGAGAGAGAGAGGCTGTGAGTGATCAAGGACATGACGCGCTAAAAACGGGCGCGCGCCCCCAGCGGCGCGATATAATTCCTTCGTGCCGCAATGTGAGACTCGGTAATGAGTTGTTATTCGGTACGTAAGGCTTCACCGAGAGAGCGGCAGCTTAGCTCCTTTAACGACCACCATAAGTTCCCTCAGGACCGCGGCGAAGGATGGAGAGAAAATATTACCGCTGGTTATAACTTATTTAGCTCGTTATTTGCAGCAACACAAGATTTATAATGCCCAGTTACGCGTGAGATAAGCTATAAATATGTTTAAGGATATAACGAAACTCTTGTATTATGCTAATGAGTTGTGCTGGTGAAGGCGATTTTACTGAATAATGACAGTTTTTTAATTTTATAATCATATTTTAGATAATTAAATTCATTTCATTTACAATAAAAATTTGATATATTATACATAACAGACACATTGTATATCTGATAAAAATATTAATTATTAAAATGTAAAGGAGTGATATCATATTCTACAAAATAAAACATGTAAGATTTAAACTCTTAGATAATTAATTTTCAATTATTTTTACAAACCACTATGCAGGTTCTACTGCTACTTCAATTATTTTTACGAACTATCACTTTAATGCATTCGGTTAAAATGGCTCACCTATTTCTAAAAAGAGACGTAATATCAGTTAAAGTAAAATTAACCGACGTTGATATAAAACCGACCCTTATAATAGGACAGAAAATATTTTTCACTAAATGCGTGTAATTATATTCATTAGCGACAGTTATACTGATACAGCTTATTTATGCGACGCGATAAATAATGCCGCTATCTGCTACTTATTCAACTTACTGGAATCACGCACCTACAACGTATACAAAAATGCGGAGTTAAATTAAGGTAAAGCGTGACGTAATATCGCAAGATTATCGAATATAGCCGCGGTCGATGGTGGTTCGTTGCGAGGCGCATAATTGCACGTTTCGGCTGTAATGTTTGTAATTAGACGGTGTTATAAGGTGCAGAACGGACGGACAATTTGCGTCGGGTTGACCAGAAATTCGGCAAGTAAGTTATCGACTCGTAGATTATCGGGCTGACGTGCCCCGCATGCCGAGGAGTCCCCGACTTACCCCACTCGGGTTATTGGACATTCCTTATCGCTCTCACGTCCGTTGCAAATTCTGGAATCGCGCGGCTTAAAGCCGCCACTGATTGCCCGATTAATTTCATTATTTTGTTCAAATATTTTATATTTGCGCCAACAGGAAAGAAATAATTACTCTACGAGCAACTTGCGTTTTTGCAATATGTCGGACTCTCTGTCGGACAAAGACTGCAAAGAGCTTTCTCTACAAAAAAAGAATCCTAGCTGAAATATGTATATCATTGAGTAATTATAAAACGGTAAAACTATTACGATCTATATATGTTTTTAATTCGATTTGTCTATATATCTATAATTCTATGAGAAATAAGTTCTGCGTTTAAAGAAATATTAAAAATTTAAGAACGTATATATTCGCAAGTATGATCTAGATGGGGTACCAAAAGAAAACGGTAAAAAATGTAAATAATGTCTCCTTTGCAGGAGAGGAAAAAATAACGTGATTATTTAACATAGTATTATCAAAATAGATTCGGTATATGCGACTTGAAGCAACGCGCGAAAGAACGCGCCGCGCGAAATTCCACGCCTTATTCTCGAAAGGTTGTTAAATCTATCGAGACATCGATTCTCCTGGAGGGGTATAGGAGAGTTCTCGAACTCGTAGCACCGCGGGGAGTTCTAGAGAGCCTTTCGAAGTCTCAAGACGCACGTATCGTCCGAAACGCGACGGAGGAGCTTCGAAGCTTACGCCTTTTCTTGCCAACAGCAAGATTTTCCTTCCGAGCCAATGACACAAGGCCAATGCAATTTCGCCAAATTGTTTTCTGCTGCACAATTTCGCAGATCGTGCGAAAGACGAAGTAATATAGAAGCAACGATCTGTCAAAGAAAATCCTTTTAACATGGAAAACATACTCTTCCGTTATCAGACGCGTCGGAGAACGTTACGACTCTTCCCTCTAATACCACAGTATAAAAACAATAGATACACTTTCCCAAGTTGGTAAATAAACATGGCGACTTGTATTGTACAGCCACTAACATGGAAATTGTCATCTGACAATTAATTCGGTTAAAAATTAAGGTCAAAGTAGAATTTTCTCAACTATGTTCTAATTTTCCAAGAAGTTATTTAATTAAACTTTATATTAGAGCCTGTTTACTTTAAAATTTATCAAGAGACTTCAAAGAACAAAGAAAACATAATAAAAAAATAACCATTCTACAGCACAAGTAAAAATTTACTAATTCTTATGATATTAAGCTTGTCAACTACGTTAATTACGTATTATAAATTATACAATTAATTATTCATATGCATGTACATTACATAATTAACTTGTTAACCAATTATGCACGTAATTACATATTTAACTATAAGTACGCATGTCAACTACATGGTAACTGATAGTACGTATATAGTACAAGAAATTTAAGTTATTTTTAATTATTGTTTGTTTTTTTAACAAGTAAAATATTATCGAAATTACTATTCAAAATTGTATTTGTATTTGTAAATATAAATATATCGATTTATCGGTACGTAATTTATCGATTATTCGTCAATGTATTTCTGTTTCAATATAAATAAAATGTGTATTTTTTACTTACTTATATGTGTTGAAACATTTTTGCTTTGAATATTTAATTAATATAATATTTCTTATAATTTTATTTATAATAATAATATTAATTCAATTATATCATAGTATTTGATATAAAATAAAGTATATATGATAAAACTTTGTGTACATGTAGAAAATATATTCAAGCATTAACAAGACATTTGGCACATTTGTTATTTGGAAACAATTGTCAAGCAGTTTCTATTATTTACATAAAGCGCGCTCGCACAATCAACAACATGGTGGGTGATTGCCACAAAAGATCAAAGACACCAACACAAAGTGCAATTACTGTTCTTACTTATACTGTGCTAATACCGTTTACCGAATACGAGAGTCTAATTACCAAGAGAGGTCGGTACCGATGTTACGGATAAGCGATTATGAGCCGAGACAAAGAGATCGCGAAGTAGCTGCCGCACACAGGGGCAGCCTTTGTCCGCGCAGCCACCATTCAAAGGCATTCACACTTTGTCTATCATTCATCATCCCATTAGTGACCGTATCCCCATGCTGCCGAACAAACGAAAGGTGCAGATGAGTCATTTTATCAGGGAAGTAAAGTGCATTCGTCATTAGAAGAATCAATTTCCGAATCACACATTTCTCTGTAATAATATCGTATTTAACCATATTACATACATGATTTTGATATATTCTCTCTCAGATAAAACGCTTATGTAAAAAGACATCGACTTACTGATGATAATGATTTTTGGAAAATAATGAATAATATTAAGGAGAGATATTCATCTTTAATTAAAATAAATCGTGCAATTGTCCTGGTTTAAACACATATATCATGATTATTCATAAAGATAACTTCATCGAGCAGATGGTGCAACGCGTTTTAGCAGTGGCTGTTTAACAATTTAATTTCTTTGGAATCAGTCGAGTATTTGCTACGCGATTTAAAATCGGCGGAGCATCCGAGAGAAATTACGACGACGGAGCACGTCGCGACGAACTCGCACGTCCAACGTTTATACGTCGGTCCGTGTCCGGATTAATTTAATGAACCGCGATGTTTGCATGCATGCCTACGTGCATTTAATGCCGATTCCGATAGCTAAAAAGAGATAGAAATAAAAAAAACGCGGCAACGGACGGCTCGCCAATATATACGCGTGCGTGCATAAATATACACGTGCGCATACACACACACACACACACACACACACACACACACACACACACACACACACACACACACACACACACACACACACACACACATACATACGCGCAACCGTTCCAATACACGCCCATGGCTCTGTCGTGTGGCGATTATCAGATTTATAGTTTGCTCGCGGGCGGAATCGTTCGGGCGAGTAACGTTACATCGTGCGGGGGGTATTTAGACGTATAGCAGCACGAAACGCGACGGCGCGCGGCGCGGCGGCAAAATGAAATATTTGCCGATATCGAGTGCGCCCACGGATTTATAAAATATAAATATCTGTTCTCCTCTCAGGCGTACGTGAGCGAACGTACACTGATTGAATTAATCATTTCGCCAAATTGTCCGCAGATTAGTAAGCGCTTATCTGCCTTAGTAATGGACCGTAAATATCTGAAACTTACATGCATACTGAGTTGCAATTTTCAAATCATTTCTCATCATGTATAATGCTTTTAGGAGCTGGATATCGTTAACTAAATAACGAACGGTTCGACGAACATATCGATGAATTTTCCGAATGCAATTATTCTTCGCGACTATAAGTAACCGAAGAATATAATATTGATCGAAGTGTGCAGCGCGCGGGTTGTGCATAAGTCGTTTTCTCATTATTTCCGCGAGATTGTCGGTTGTTCCTTTACGTGACTACTGTACCCAGAAACAAAAAAGAGAAAAGACGAGACCTTCTTATGAGCAAACACAATTTGCCTCTTACAATCAATCTCGCGAGTCACCGGAAGGCTTGTTTTCCGGGAGATTGCATGCGACGAACAGCGATGAGTTTGCTTTTCGTAGAGACGGTGGATATCACAGTCGGAGTCAACCATTCTGCGAAATAAACACGAGCACCAGGTATGGGGAAGCCGCGGGAACAAAGAACGATTCCGACGGAAAAGAGGGAAATTACGGGGAAGAAAAAAGAGGGACGGCAGAGAAACGAGGACGAGCAAAAGTACGCTCATACATGCGGTCTGATTGCCTATTAACTTATCTAAATGTCTAAATGTAGCTTCATTGGCTAAAACAGGCGTTAACTTTATCGGAATTCATTTTAACGAACTGGAATGCGGCGCGCCGTTACTATTCAACCCACTTGCACAAGCTTGAGAATTGCACGAAAATTAGGCTGCGTTAATTTCAAGTTAGATTACGAAGCCGTGAAGCGAGGACCCTCCACAACGTGACGCACATTTCCTAGCCGAGAACTATGTTGATAGTAAATACTATTAGCCTGTTATTGTTATTGCCATTCTTGTTCGTTAATGCGATGAAGATTCTTTAACGTGAAAAAGAGAAATGTGCAATGCGGAATAAAATAAAAACAGAATAAAAATTCGATTTATCCGGTCTCCGAACTAAACTACGTATGTTTGTTCATGTTTTTTAAAAAATTGTTCTGCTCTACCGTTCTTATACATTTTTCGTACGTGATACGCCTGACACGTGTTATATTTTCATTTTCTCGGACATATTGCAGTTGTAACAATGTAAATATTTTCGTGCTGGAAACGTTTCGCCAAAGTCAACCTCCGTAAGCTAATTTCGCACAAGTCACGAGATTTCGTAGAAATTTACTAGATTAATTTAAGTATTATGTCGCAACGTCTGCGGCTCACAGGGAAAAGAAGGGCATTGTCCTTGCTAGGAGCAGCAAAGTTACTCCGGAAACAAAGAAACGGGCTAAGGAAAGAACAGAAACAGAACAAGAAAACTCCATTACGTTATGAAGCTGCCTTGTTTCATAGAACGATATGTCTGCCACGAAAGTCATATATATGCCTTGTTGCCGTACGCTAATTATTCACGCACGATTTTATTTTCATCAGCGAAAAATAATTGCAAAACCTATAAAAAAAAAACAGGCAACGTTTATGGGACTTATAAGCCGCGAGGCTTTTATTCGCCGGCTTTCGACCGATATGAAATCAATCTTGCAAATTGTAGAACGAACGTAGCACGCTATGGTTCATGATGAAGCTTGAAAATTGCATACTAAAATTAACGTGCTATTACGAAATGGTACTCGGCTCATGAGACTCGTGAAGCGTTACAAACTTGGTCTGCGCGAGCTCAATTACGCTGATGAATTACGCATACCCATCCTCCCGCGCGCGTACTCGAGAACGAATTCATCTTCGTCATACTCGTTGGCATACGTATTTACCGGATAAAGTGGCATTTTGCTAGGTAACGCCGCTCGAAAATTTCTATGCTCAATAAAATGAGAGGTATTGTATCCGTGTTGCGCGTCTCAATTATACTCACAAAACGCTGACTCGTCTTTTAGCGATCCAACAATGTCTCATCAAAGTAATAAACTAATTATTACTAGAGCCAAACTATCCTTATTTACAATGCAAACCTTTTCATATTTCTCCGATTTTAATTATATACGTTTCTGGGGCTGCTAACAATTTCGCGAATAACTCGGAAGCTTTGTATTATACGCTCTTGGCGCAAACTTTTCGTGCTACTTTTCCGCATTGGCCGCGCGTCGCTCTGAATAATTTAAGGACAAATGGCAATCCCGCGGAATATACTTCCACCAACCTCTCGATATTTTCTTATGGCTTTTACCGAGCCTAATTGAAGCTGACGAGATCCTGAACGCAAGAAATAAAGAGCGTCGGCGCTGAAGTCGCGAGGCGCGGAACTCATTGCGGAGCAACGGCTGCAGCGGTATAAAAAGCCTGATGAGAAATTCCGAAATGGAAACGATCGAGACTTTACTACGGAAGAGTCTCAAGAGTCGCCGGCCAAATAAAAGCAACGCGTGAGCGCACGAAGAAATATACGGAAAAGAATTTTAGCACCGCTGCCGTGCTGGCAATATCCGCTTTGACGCCGCGCCGGGGTGCCACGATGATCGTGTCCCGCATCGTTGTCGCGGGATACATCGAATTTCGCAACCGGAGGAAACTTCACGGAATTTCGTAATACGCCGCGTGAAAATTTCAACGCCGTGCGCTGCTCTCGCCGTAAAAAGCCAGGTGTGTCCAACTTTGCATTATGACTAAAACGGAAATTTTCATACTGTCGAGGAGCCAAAGTGCACGAACTCGGCATGTCGCGCGCGCTTGCCCCCGCTCTCTCCCTCTTCTCTCCTACCTACTTTTCCCCAGAGGCAAATGAAAACATATTAAGAACTTGTTTAGAAATTGCGTCGTAACGCACATGTGTATGCAACAATAAATATATTCTATAATAATTGCGAAACGAGAAAAGTAAGCTGCTACTTATTGTTAGAAGTACACTATCGTCAAGTTGTGAACCAGCAACTTTCTAACAGAAAATTTGTCATATACCAGTTACATTTCGCCGTAAAATAACTCCGTTATAATTACAAAACATTGCGTGCAAAAACAGAAACGGCACCACCGTATTTGTAAGTAAATAAAATCAAAAGTCCAAAATATACGCTACCGGCAGAAAACAGAACAAAAAATGCTCAAACGTCGTGTTAGCGCATAATACTTTCTGTTTCAGAGATTGTAATAAAATTTCTGACAAAGTGCGTGAGAAATCAATATGCAATGATGAATGTTAAAAACGTGCTGCGTAGAATATTTAATTATTAAAGTAGAATACACTAGTAGAGAAAGAACAAAAGAGAATGTTTTTCATGAAAATAACTTTTTACTCTTTGTTTCCTTTAAATAAAAATATTATGTTACGCAATTGTTTCCTTATCGAAAACTCAGTAAAAAAAAAACAGAAAACTTTGTCAGTTTTTCAGTTACAAATTGAGGAGTGGTATATAATACAGTTCGTAAAAACAATGTATGGAAAATATATTATGAAAACAGTAAGTTCTGGCAAGTCAATTAAATAATGACTCAGTTAGCTGATATTCATCATATTTTTAGCGTAATTCGATATTCTTTCACATAAATATAACGCAATCTGTACATGTTACTAATTAAATTATACAGAACATCTCAAAACCATTGCGCAATATTTTAATAATGTATTTCAGAAATAATCAAAGTGATCAAAGTTAAAATCTCCTGATTGAGACGTGCAATATCCTACAATTAGTGCAAAAAACTATGAACGATGAAAGATTTAAATCACTAATATATCAGTTATGTCAGGTATTTACCAATTAAACGCATTGCGGTAGTCGATTCAAAATCGATCCGTTCCATAAAAGCGACGGTGAATAATTGAAAAATTCAAACATGTCAATTAATAACTCACCTCTGAGCTCATGCTCCGCCATTGCCGGATGACTCCTAGGTCTTCTCCTCCTGCTCTTGGATTTATGTCTGTTAAGTTAGCACCCCCTCCACAAAAAATCGGAATAACACATATACAGAAATTAAGTGCTCTTTATGTGCTAATTATGTGCTCTATTCACGATTTTTGTGCTCGAGCGGTTTCGCGGGAAATCGCAATTGAAAGTGGGGGTGCTGGCTTAACATAAGCTAGCACCCCCACTCATTAAAATTACATATAAAATAAAAAACTCAATATGCTAGAATTATGTGCTTTTTATGTGCTTTCAAATGTCTCAAACGAAATTAGTCTATCTGTAATAGTTTAAAAGATATTCGCAAAAAAGATCTATATACTATACTGATATAAGAGTAAAGTATCATTTAAACTACAGAAAACAAAATAATTCTTGTTTTAAAATGTTTCTCGATTAATGTGTTCTCGAAATATGCACAATGAAATTTTCGTGCTCATCCCCTTCCACTGACCCAAACGTGAGCACCCCATACGTACAAGAGTAAAGTACCAGTTAAAATACAGATGGCGAATTGGTTTTAGTCTTAAAATGTTCCTTAATTTATGTGCTTTCAAAATATGTAGAAAAAAAGTTTTGTGCCTATTCCCTTCAGCCGACAAACCTTCTTAAAAGTGAACACCCCATACGTACAAGAGTAAAGTGCCAGTTAAAATATAGATAGCAAATTGGTTTTAGTCTTAAAATGTTCCTTCATTTATGTGCTTTCAAAATATGTAGAATTTTTGTGCTTATCCCTTTCAGCCGACAAACCTTCTTGAATGTGAGCACCCCATACGTACAAGAGTAAAGTACCAGTTAAAATATAGATAGCAAATTGGTTTTAGTCTTAAAATGTTCCTTAATTTATGTGCTTTCAAAATATGCACAATGAGATTTCCGTGCACTGATACTTTACTCTTGTAAGTATGGGGTGCTCACTTTCAAGGAGGTTTGTCGGCTGAAGGGGATAAGCACAAAACTTATATTCTACATATTTTAAAAGCACATAAATTAAGGAACATTTTAAGACTAAAACCAATTTGCTATCTATATTTTAACTGGTACTTTACTCTTGTACGTATGGGGTGCTCACGTTCGGGTCGGTGGAAGGGGATGAGCACAAAAATTCATTGTGCATATTTCGAGAACACATTAATCGAGAAACATTTTAAAACAAGAATTATTTCGTTTTCTGTATTTTAAATGATACTTTACTCTTATATCAGTAGTATATAGATCTTTTTTTGCGTATATCTTTTAAACTTTTACAGATAGACTAATTTCGTTTGAGGCATTTGAAAGCACATAAAAAGCACATAATTCTAGCATATTGAGTTTTTTTATTTTACATGTAATTTTAATAAGTAAGGATGCTAGCTTACGTTAAGCCAGCACCCCTACTTTCAATTGCAATTTCCCGCGAAACCGCTCAAGCACAAAAATCGTGAATAGAGCACATAATTAGCACATAAAGAGCACTTAATTTCTGTATATGTGTTATTCCGATTTTTTGTGGGAGGGGGTGCTAACTTAACAGACATCTTGGATTCTTTAGTCGTACTCGTACAAAACAATACTCACGTAAATATGAAGATTAATGACGATCGCATGCACTCGTAATAATGAAAACACAATGCTCACTTGATATTTTGCACGTCATTTTTAACTTCAATCGCACACGACATGTATTTTATTGCCTTTCGAAGGAAGAACAACAATCGGAGAAAGGACGCGTTGTGATCCTCTCACGCGTAATATTTCGTAAAGAAACTTGAATGAAATTACCGGTGTATGGACGCCGAATTTATGACGAGTCTCATCATGCAAATGATAACAAAGTGACTATGTTTACAAAGTACACCGTACTGTACGCCGCAAAGAAAACAAACGCCGAACGTGCCACCAATGTTTAACGCGCTAAAATAACGTATATCATATCGAATATTCTACTTTTTGTATATATAGTTAATTATATATATACTAATAAACAGCTTCCATTACGGCGTTATTTAAATCTCTCGATCCGGCAACTCGTATCCTATTTCGAAACGAAGATAAATGAATTATATTTAATTCGGTGAATTGAAATTGAATATCTCGCGACGCTAGATATATATTCGCGTCCAAATATTGCCGAGAAAATAATAACTATCTCCCGTAAATATCATATCACATAATTCCCTATCATTTCAATTTTAACTTCAATTCTTTTTAAATAAATAAGTTGCACGGTATATCTATCGCGACTAGTAGCCGTGTTGATACATCTACGAATTGTGAGAATTAATCAATTGCGCGTGTCAAGGATCGCTAGCTGTCCATAGAAAATGATCGCGTGTTCTCTCATAATACTTTTTGCGATGGTCTGGAAAGATAATAACGTGACACACACAGAACGCCTCGCGCCGCTACCTTTCTGCTCGAGACTCATCGGGCAAATAATAGTGATTTTGCAAAACGTTACTGTATGCTGAATATTTAATTTATAAAATACATAAATAAATATATTTGAAATATTTTGTTTCTTGCGCAGCAAATTAATTGCAACAAATGGATTTGCTAGCTACTATCATGTTAAATATATAATTTATTTAGCGAATAACATTTATCGTCATGATGGAAAAAGTACTCTTAAATAGATTAATTGATTATTACTTATATCTTTTTTCCAAATTTCTATCAAGAGAGATAAAATCGTGTAATTTTAATTATAATTAGAAATTGTAATTTTTTATGAAAATGAATAAAATTAAATTAGCGCACAAAATATGGTAATGTATTTAACCCTAGAGAGGTAATATGAATTTTTTCATACGTGAAAGGCCAAGCGGGGTATTAAATTACCCCAAACTTGTACCGCGTGTATATAATGTTTTTATTTGTTGTTAGAAAACTTTTTAATAGATAATTTTGTTTGTTCTTTAATAGGGTGTAACTACGATAGTAGTCATCAATTTGCGGTAGTAAAAAAAAACAGTAAAAAAATTTCGAAAAACAAAAAGAACCAAAAATTGGGCTGAAATGACTTTTTTTTATAAAAAATGCTGTAGTTTTTCATAAAATTCACCGATTTTAAAAAATCCAACGGATTTTGAAAGACGAATAGACAACCTTCAAGGGCATGTAAGCGACTTTTTCGTTTCTTAAAAAAAACATATTTCTTTGAACGTCTGAAGTAGAGGAAATGATGAAAAACTGTCGGATGGGAAAATCGCAAAAAATGAAAAGTAAAACAGATTCTGTCGATTATTATTTATTTGAAAAGTAGTCAAAAGTCATAAAAGTATATAGAAACAGTAAAATTAACTCCACAAAAACTTTACAAAGTTTTAATCAGTTGCTGTGCAAGAACAGCGAAAGTGAAATAATTGACCGAATCTTAAAGAATTATATATGAAACAGGGGTAGAATTTTCCGGGGAGTGCTATAAATTGTATAAATTTTCGTTACCGATTTTCACAAAAAATCTGAAATATATTTTACTGTGATAAAAGTCGAACATAAACGGTTAAGTAGGGGTACTACGTTACCCCAAACGATTTTCTTTTTCGGTCACAGCTGCTGCACGGATCTAACGCACTCGCTGAATGACGGAGGTCGACTGCCGGATGACTAAACTGAATTATGGTTAGGGTCTCAGTATGAAAACTAACCTTCCTAAGTCAGGGGCGTAATTTGAATTTCGCGTGGGGCAACGTATTACCCCACATTACCTTTCTAGGGTTAATTCTGATTTACTGTAATCATACAATTTAGTTTTTCTCGAAATATATAAATAATTTATAAAAAAGATAATAAATTATTTTTTATTTTTTGATCAAAACAGAGGTGCGTTTATTCTTCAAATTTAGATTTAGTAATTCTCTTTTTAAATCAAGAAATTAATCAATTATTTAAACCTTCATAAAAAGAAAATTAAGTAATTTGCGTGTAAGTAAATTAATTATTAGTAATCAAATTTGTTAATACTAATTAATTACAATTGTATGTACTTTATCTGTAAGACATTTCAAAAGACAAAATTAATTAAGAAATAAAAGTGAATAAATTGTGAAAGTCAATAACAAAGATATATCGATATGCATATCGATACACGGAGAAAATTTTATAGTAAATATTACTATGGTGTCGCACTAGCTGCGGACCATCGAGGAATTTCAAGTTAAAATACTATAATTATTGTTTTAAAAACGATTAAATAACGTAATTTTTACCATAAACATAGTAATTTAACTTAAAATTCTTCGATGGTCCGCAGCTAGTGCGACACCATAGTAATATTTACTATAAAATTTTCTCCGTGTAAGTGCAATTAATTTTGAAATGCGTAAATTTTATACTATTAATTAATTTTAATTACTTATGACTCGATAACTTTTTGATGTTAAATTTTTCGATTCTAATTAAACTCAAAAATACATTTATTGAAATAATTCTAATAAAGAATTCAAGTATTGTATGGTAATTGTGAACTTGTACTTGTGAACACTCATATAATATTTTATAAGAAAGACCAACACGATTTTTGCGATACATAAAAATATACGTGATTATTACAACTGCTATAATGAGAGACATTGAAACAATCGAAATAAATTAGATTTGAAATTGGATTGGTAAGTTGGAATATCCATAAACGACGAATAGGGCAATCGTTGAAAAACTTTTCAAATTAAGATAATATGTGTGCGCAGGCTAGAATATTGTACGATCTAACTTGGACCATCAATTTCCGTAATGTTAGACCTGCGTCGGACGTGCGTATTTCTATGGCCCTATTTCTTCAACGATAAAAAGTCTCCGGTTTCTAGCAACAATAATACGCTTAATAAAAGAAATCCGGTATATAAGCAGAAATCAGTTATTCCATATATCTAGAAATCCGGTATTTCTGGCATCCCCCGTTTACATTTTGCGAACGCCGCGCCGCCGGCGAGAGTTTGGGAGGGCAGAGCTATATCTATTTCTATGAAGTTCTGCACACTTGATTCTCGAGAAATTGGACACTCGTGGCATATCGACGAGAAAGAGAAAAGAGAGAGAGAGAGAAGGAGAAAAAGCACGGTCACAACGCGGCCAATTCAGTTCCGCCCCAGATCATCGTGACTTTCGTACGGACGCGCGTAGACCGACCTAATTTCGCACGCTCCGGGAAAACGACCGTCCATGGCCAATTCCTCGAACGACCGGCACTGCATCACAGACTACTGGTAATATCGCTTTCGATGGTGGAAACGTCGTTCGATTACCCTCGTCTTCGGCGAGAAACGACGCGGTACAAATCCTCCGCTGGGTGGTGTGAGGCGGAAATGGTTGTACGTGTGGCGGGGCTCGTGCGAACAGAGCATTCAGGTTTCAGAGCTGGGGAATCGCCTTAATGCCGCCGCGCCGCGGAAGCATCCACTGATACCCTATTAGCCCGATTTCTTATCCGAATCTTCGTTTCAAGCATCATTCGAGGGAAAACGTAGTGCATCACCTCTCGCGGTGCTTTTTTATGAAAATAAACGAGCTTATTCCGCAACGAAGGAAACAGGAACTGCTCGCGAATCTGATTCCCAGCTTCCGCTGTTTCCTCGCGCTGAATCTGAGTCGCCTGCAGTTACTGTGCACACTCTTTCGCCGATTCTCTAAAAGTCGCGATAAATGGCAGCGTTCTTTGTCATCCGTTTCTTATTTATATGTTCCCGACTTTGCGTTTAGAAATATCATTGTTTGTGAGAGACGAAATTTCGTCGTTTAATTATATTTTCAAATTACGATACGAAGAATAACAAGAAGAACTTAAATTTCTGCAATCGAAAAGTGCGTGTCCAAAAAATGAGATATTTATCTGTTGGTAAACCTCACACGTATATATTGTATAAATATAAAACAAATAAGAAGAGGTAAACGCAACTTTTCAACTTGCATCATTATTTTATAAAATTGTCAATCTTTTGCGAATATGCAAAATATTACCCCGTGATAGATCTCATTTGCCCTTGAGATAATAGTTTTTTAATAATAATTAAAATTTTTTTGCAACGATTATGGCAACAAATGCAACAGTCGCAGATCGTTGATGTTACTATAATTCGCGAGCTTCCGTTTCTCTTGGTTTCTCTTGGATTCTCTTGGATTCTCTAATAAATGTCGTTCTTGCTTGTCTCACTGATGATTGTCACGATAAGACATAGCTCGAGACATAGTATAAATTCAGCTCCGTTCCCTCGAATCTCTATCTCTTTGGTGTACCTTTAACCCTTCGTCTCTTTAGATTATTTACACGCACACCTCTGTTCTCGGAGGTCGGCGAGCAACACGGGCACCAGAAATACTACTTTCGGAACTTGGAGAACTTCTGACGGAAACCACCACGGGCGCAGTAGAGCGGAAATTTATGGATTTTGTTTGGTACCTTCGTTCCTGGCAGGGCTGCGTTTTGATTTACGATCGAACTACGGTACGATATCGGAGACACGACGACGCGCACATCGTCGAAGAACGAAGGGCAGAACGGATGCAGAGAGAGAGAGAGAGAGAGAGAGAGAGAAAAAGAGTGAGGGAGAAAAAAGGGTGGGGAAAAGGGACGAAGGTAAAGTCGGAGAAAGGTGGTTGGCGTGCAATCACTTTAGCTGTTTCACGTTTTGATCTGATCGTCTCCTCTCCTCTCTCTTTCTCTTCCTTTCTCTCTCTCCTTTTTCTATTCTCGAGATCACGCGCTGCAGCGCGTCAATTTTTCGTCACGCCTCGAAACCGATACACTACGGAGACGCGATGCGTCGCCGGCGTCTATCTGCCACTAGACGAGAGATCGAGAGTCTCGGAAAGAAGCGCGCGCGGAAAGGAGCTTACGGCACGCCCGGCGGGAGACCAATGTGACACGGTGATGCATGAGAAATCCGTTTTGTAATAGAAATCGTTACCGCGACGTATCGACGCAGTCGCTCGCGGGACTACCCGGAGCTACGTCTACGGATTACCGTCCTCCGGCGAGGAATCTCGCAGCTCAACCTAGAATTTGCAACCGGTGCATCGGCATACATAAGACGCATCGCGTTTTTTTGCGAGAGCTCCATAATCTTCCAATTTTTGCTATTTTCGCTAGAAAAAGGATTGACTTTCGTCTCACATGAAGATATCTTACATTTTATTTACGCATCATATCAAGCATTCTGTGCAAAAAAAAGTATTAATTTAACACAGTTAAGTCTATCGAATTTATTCAGATTGTTGCTCAAATAATTACTAAAGCATAATTAAACTTATTTTGAAAGTGACCAGGTCTTATTTTGTTGAAAATGTAGATGTCTATTAAATAAGATAAAAATTAAGCAAATCATAATATGGTACTTTCGCAATAATATACTTCTATCGAATTAATTTGCCGTTGCTTTTATTAAGTTCTAGCTATTCGTAAAAGTTCTGTCATCAATAGGTTATATACGTCTCGTCAACATAATTGGAAACAAACCAAACTTCGCGATATCTTGTCTTGTCATTGATCTTCGCTAATGCCAGAGAGACTTAATTAAATCGCACGCTAACTAACATAATCTGTCTCCGCTTCCCGATCACCGGATAGCGACGGCTGAATTGGGGAAGCTGCAGAAACGCCAGAACTGCCAGTTTAAGATAATTAGCTAATGTTACATTGCTAACGGACTCTCTAGTCCTGTCCGCGAACCGCGTGCAATATATATATATATATATATATAATGTATATGATGCGCACACACAGACTATACCGTACTCCATTTTCATCTCGCTGCAACCGACCAGTTAATTTTCAGACGAGGGCGCCGCGAGTCCGTTGATAAATCAGACGCAAGCGTGCACCTACGTGCAGGATATATAAACATCCGCATGCGACGGTGCTTAATCGATCGGCGCTTAATGACTACAATACGTTTCAGCCGGTGCGGGATAGCATAACCCGCTAGTCGTAAATTGAAGAACTAACGTTGTATGTTAGACCCGGTGCGTACCACTCTTCCTCCCGCAGCGAAAGATCCGGCAAACGATTATTAATGGCGCTGACGATGAAAACGAGCCGTTTCTCGGTGGACGAATCGCCGATAAATTTAGGGGAATGTAGGATTCGGTTCCAAACAAACAAGGGTTTGAAACTCCCTTAGCGCGAAGAAGTATTAAGTTGATCAGTAACGTTAATCTTAGATTGCATTATAACGTATATCGTGAGATATAATTCGAGCAGCCAGAGACTATAGTAACATTTTAATTCATATTAACATTGCCTTATAGTACTAACGATTGCATAAGCAGATAACGTCAAGCTTTCGCATATTCACGAATGTTCAACTAATATAAGCGAATATAGGCGAATATAAGCGAAAGCTATATTGCTAAAGCTATATTACGTAATAGTATATGAAACGTGACACATCTGCAGTACACATTTGATATTCCGGCGAAGCATCGTATTTGTATCCCTCCCCCATTTATTCTAGCGCGTAACTATCGATCGATATTACGAAGTGTTCATCCAGTATGAGACGCTTCACGGACCTTGCGTCACGTTAAAGGGCGCATTTAATTAGCACCTATAGTGTCCTTCGATGCGTCAAAGCTTACCGTGCCTGTGTTTGATCACACATTTGCGGTATCCACAACAGGTGTGAAACGTATCGATTAACGAGTTGATAGGAACGGATCATTGTCACCTTAATAAAGGCATCAACAATGTATATTTAACAGTCGGGAAACATTCAAATATAAAAACCACTAATTTCCGAAAAAAAAAGTTGTTTTATATAAGAATACGACAAGAACATAATATTAACGTTGGAGTACAGTCACGTAATATAAGAGCACAACGGTATCTCTGGCATTCTATTCCATTAAAATTGCAAATTTTACAAGAGTTACAATGTTATTAGAAAACATCCGCGACTCGAAGCAAAGCAGAGGGAAAATTGAATCGCTTGCGCGAGGAAGCTCAGCAAACGGAAAAGATGAGAACTCATCTGCGATGAAGCACGGCATGGCACTGCGGGGCGCTACGTCGACATTGCACATACCGTGTCTCTCGCGCGCGCCTTTCGCTTTCCGATAGATGCTCACAGAGTACCAGGCGCCATGGAATGTCAGCTCAAGAGAGACAAGACAAACAGAAGGACAAGGGAGTTGTCTACTGACAAAGCCGTCCAGACGCCGGTATACGGACCTATATATACACGACTCGATCGCGGACCGGTCTCTGGCACACCATCGGAATCTATCGGGGACAGAATTTCATCCTAGCTCTACGTGTCATTTCCACTTTTTACCGATTGCCAAGTACGATGTCACATCGCGCGCGCGCAACCGGAAAGCAAAAAAAAAACGTAAGAAATGACGAATGAACTTAGGAAGTTCTTTGCTGAACTCTTATGACGATAACTTTCGTGAGATAAATTCATTTTCATAATATCATCAGGATCTTAGGCTCTCTTCATTGTTGTTTATTGTAATAACTCGAAACGCTTACTTGGAATTTATTCTATTATTACAACTTAGTTTAATTTAGTTCAATTAATAAACAAGTCTGTTTGCAATGTAACGAAAGAAAACTCCTTAGATGTGTCCAATAATAAATTATGTGGAAGTATATGAAAAGAATTTAAAAATCTTATATTTAATTCTTAATAAATTCGTTACTTAAATTTTTATGCAGAAATCAGAGAGGAATATATACGTGGTAAGTTCCCTTTTCCACTATCGCGCCCGGAGAAACATGATTGTATATCTTGAAGAGCGAATAAAGAGGAATTTCATTTCCTCTCGCAAACTCCAAGAAAGGAAAAAGTGTAATACATACTTGCGTGTTTTCAGCAAACAATTTTCCTCGAGCAACTAAACAGTATTCAGTGGCATCGTAAACGTTAACAATTTCGACATGCTCTAAAAACGCAACGAATATCTTTGTGTAATCCATGCTCAGCTACGTTATTCATTCAAGATCATTAAAATGTTTCTGCAATCGACAAAAACGTTTCTTTAAAGTTAACCGTGTTTCACTTCTGATGGTAATACTAAAAATCATACTTTTATTATTTCGTATTTTTTACAAACAGAAATATATATTCAACTAAAACCAAAAGCAATACTGTTAAGTGTTCTCACTCAAGTTTCGCGAAACAATATGAGCTTATAAAGATGGAAAATGATATTCTTACCGAATAGTGTTCATATTAAGAGAGTTTGGCGTGCGCCATCAGGTAATGGGCCCCCAACTTACATAAAACGATTGAAACGCTGCCTTTTCTTTTAGTAAACGGAATTCGAAGAAACGAGGGGAGAGAGAGCAATTGGGAAAAACGATGTCTGCATCGTGATTTTAATTGGCCATGACGATAAACGTAGCACTCATCAGCAAAGTAGGTAATAACGATTAAAAGTCTAATCGGCTGAAAACTTGTTAACTTTCGCGAAACTGCCGGCATGGGATTCCATCTCACACCGAGCGTTAGCTCGCATAATAAAAGACCTCGGAAGCTGAAGAGAAAATCGAGAATATATTCTAAGGCAGGGAGAGATGAATTGAAATCAATCGACCGTAGATTGGCGTGGCGCGGCAGCGCACGGCAGTTTGTTAGAGAAAAACAAGAAAAAGTTAATTCCGAGGTTAATTCAGTATTCGATAATTGCAACTATAAACTTTAGTGATTATACGCAGTTGTACATACAGTAAATATGATTTTCTGCCTTTTTCGCAAGTACGAGACACAAGTGTTTTTTTTTCTATATTCAATGTAATATAAAGATATATTGAGAGTATATAGATATACGTTAGGAAAATATTTACACGTTGGAGGATCGCGTGAGAAGAACGATGAACTGTAATATCCAGGACGCCGTGCGAATCCTCTTTCTCTCCCAACATTTTTCCTTCGTATGAATTCAAGTATTACTATGATCTCTTACCGACGATTCGCGCCAGGCATCCTGATACTCCGAAATTCAAGAACATAATCCGAATCCCGGGAGCACAATTTGAGATCCGGCAACTCGTGTTCGCCGTAAAGCGCAAGAAAGAAGCTGATGGAGGAGGGGGAGAGGGGGAAAAGCGACGAAGTCTCTCGCGCCGGTATAAAATGCTCGCACTTAGCCATCTCGTGCCGGGCGTTTCTGCGATCCGAGAGAACTGGAGGAGAGTCTAGCGGGAGACGTATCGGATGCACGACGAGAGACGGCGCGAGAGCTCCAGGTTTTAGCGAACATCTGCCGGGTGAGCTGATTTCCAGCCGACGATAAGACCTCGAAATGCAAGCCCGAGCGCCCGAGACGCGGCTAGTGTAACCGTGCCAGAATTCATTAGTTAACCCCGCGGCTCAGCATTTTTGCAGACTCATTTCGCAGCGTGTAGCCCCGCACGTAGCCACGTATACACGGAATTGCGCCGTTGAAGAATTTGAGAAAATGCGGGAAGGGAAAGAAAGAGAGAGAGAGGAAGAGATTGCAACTATCGGCTTGAATACCAAAAAGAGCACCGTACTCCTCGGAGCACGGTGAAAGCACGCGGCTCGCTGCGAGGCGAGATATCGGCATAATATCGATGCGAAAGACGGCGACAATCGTTCGTAAACTTTAAATTGCCTCGTGTTGCATGAGATAACGTAAAGCCGAACGGATAAGCGCGTGACATACGAAATTACATCGCCTAGCAGTACAGATCGGCATTTTTGCTATACGCTCGAATTTGTATACCGGTCTGATTCGCCTTAAAAATACTGAGAAATACATTCGCGAATTTCTCTGTTGTGTTCGCCGCGCCTTGGAAAAAAAAATCATATCGAATTGTATCCCACAGGAACGTCACACAGTTGAAAGTCAATTGAATGGCGTTCGAATTGGGGGGATTTGGGAATCATATTCGACTGCTGTTCATCCATTTTCTCCGCTGAGAGCGCCCATTGATACATGTATTGTATATGTATAACTTATATAAAAATCGAGGAATACGTGCGCGCGGACTATTTTTTTTTTTTTAATTTCATTCCGGCAAACTTTACCTTCCGACGAACGATATACGCACAAAAATAGAGTAATCGAGCGAATTATAATTCCCCGAGCTAACAGAGGGTGTATATCGACGCGTGAGAATAATGGGCGTGGAGTTATCTCACACTTCCTATCTCCGAAACGGTTCGGTCAGTTGGAATAATGCATGAGTAAAACTCGCTCAAAATATAAGGCAGATATATCATATCAGAACTAATGCACCATTGAACCTGCGGGATGATTACATCGCTGATAAGGAAAATTTCATCAGACTTTGAATTGAAGGCATATCGTCGAAAAAGTTAAATCAACTTTGCGCTTCCGCGAGTTTACGTTATAGAGTTAATTATCAAATGTTTGGTGTCGAAGACGGAAGAGAAAGTTTATCTTTGAAATACATATAGATTGTTCGATAAATTTTAGATGCTTTATCGAGACAGTTTGCCAAGGTATCGGGGAAAAAATCGCGCCCAAGCTATTAATTCGCTAATTTCCACTGAAAAAGAAGTATCTCAAAATTCATCGACAAACGTATCGCTGAATTTACATCTTTATAAACCTTTAATCCTCATTACACTTTCACTATCCATCGATCCATATCTAACTAGTTGTATAAATGTGAATATATTTTTCCAAGAATAGTAAATTTTTTATTATAATTCTGTACGCTGTTAAATTCGTAATGTCAAATTATACTTAATTTAAGTTAATTTCAATTATTCAAATAAGTCGCCATTCCTATATTAAATCGTCTATAACTCGAAATTAGTCCGCTCCATTTCAGTATATCGTTAATTTAACAAAATCAATGAAGTTTAAAATAATAAGGTTTTATGTTAAAATATACCTAATAAATTTTGACACACACGGTTAAAAATAACAAAATGTTTAACTCAAAAGGTATTGATTTAAATTTCATCCTTAAATATTTAACAGTGTACAGGCAACTTGAAAAAATCCCCCAAAAATTCTGGATACGCATTTTGCGAGCCGTTACGCTATCGATAAAACTGTTACTGACGGAATCAATTCCCCTCTACGCTAATTAAACCGTCGCGCGAGTAAGTAGCGTGTCCACGTGCGTACACAGACGACCCGCATACCACATCACGCGCGCACGTAAGCTCGAGCTAAAGAGGCTCGCCGAGCCTCGAGAGTAAAGTTCGCGTATACGCGATAAGTTCACCTACGCGATTCTACATGACATATAATACGTGGAGCGCGCGAGAGGACAATCTCGGGCCCCGCGTCCGTCCGTCCGTCCAGAGACTCGCCCACGGCTCCCCTCGCATTTGCGACAGCCGCAATCGGCTCGCCGCGAGTGCAAGAGCGTAGTACATCAATATGAGGATCGCGAGAGAGAGGCGAGAGAGATGCGTTTGGGCGCGACCGCGTGCCGAGTCTCGCGTGCGGCGCATGCGCGCGCCGCGCGTTCCGCTTAATCGCGCCGTCTCGCTTCAACCGACGCGCAACGCATCACGCCGCGGTAAGTCTTCATCGCGCGACAACGAGGAGTCTTCAGCCTCTTCTCTCCGTTCCGACCAGCGGCGTCTCGCGCGTATAGCACCTCTCCGCTCTCGTGTATCTACGCTCTTTGTCGCGCCGCTGCTGGGCGCGCGTTCGTTATCCTTTTCCACGACGACGTTTCTCTCGCTCTCGCTCGCGCGCTTCCACTCACCTGCCGCCATCTTCGTCTGGTCAACCGCGCGCATCGCGGTTCTCTCCGTCGTAACACCGGCCGCGGTCTCCATCCCGCTAAGCTCGTCACCTGCTCTCGTTCTCGCACTCGCACTCGTCCTCGTCCCTCTCGCACTTCACTCTATCGCGCACTACCACTACCACCGTCGCGACCAACGGATCTCTCTCTCTTTCTCTCCGTCTCTTTCACTACCGCGCGCGTACCGTAGCGGTGGGGATCGGAGTATTCGGAGTTCGGAGTCACGGAAGTAGTCTCGAGTGGCGGGGGAAGCCGGGCGGGCAGCCGAGTGGGAGCGAACACAGCCGAAGGGAAGAGCGAAGAGCACGGTAGGGGAACGGAGCGGTGGGGGGAAAGGGTCGCCGCGGCGGCCGACGCAGCGGCAAGAGAGAGAGAGAAAGAGAGAGAAAGCGAGAGAGGGGCGGACGACCCCTCTAGCCGGGCGATGCCACTCAACTGAATCCCCGCTCCGTTCTCGCGGCAGTCTGACGCCGGTCGCGCAGTCAGCATGGCTGGATTTTCGCGCAGTTTTTCGCCGGTCCTCCCGTGCTGAGGGCTCCGGACGGACCAGTATTCGAGCAACGTCGCACTTCGCTCGCCGTCGTCACGCGCGGCGTCGGTCTCTCGTCGCGTTAACGTCGTCACGTTCCGCCTTTCCGTCGCGAGGCGCGAGGTAGCCTGGTGCCGTCCGACACGCCAGTTTTGACCGGGAACCGAGAAGCCCCGAGAAAGGACGCCAGATGCTTGAACCTAACCTCCAAGCGCGAAGAAGACTGCCCCGAGGGAGCACGCTCGCAGCCGCGACGACTCGCGTCCAACGTGGCTAACTTCACGCGGGATCCGCGATCTCTTGCGATCGATTTCCGTGTGCGCGAGGCACGAGCGAGAGACGTCGTGGACAGAGAGAGAGAGAGAGAGAGAGAGAGAGAGAGAACAAGACGCCGACGAGCGGCTGAGTTTCCGTGAGTTGCGTTCTTCATCGTCGGAACTCTCCGGGAGGCATCTCCGTCTCCGGCTGTACCGTGTGGTGATCGACGGCGAGAGAGGCGAGGGAGAGACGCGGTACGCGGTAAATGACAGTGCAGTGAGAGAAGGGACGGAAAGAAAGGCTCCGCTTCGAGGCGGGCAGTAAATTTTGACCTCGAGAGGAGAAGAAAGAAGAGATCCCCCCGGTCTCAGGATTCCCTGCATCTCGTGTGCGCGGGGACTCGGCCGAATTCGACGAAACTTTCCCGAACGGTGAGTCTTTACGATTTTTTTTTGTCGAAACGCGCGCGCCTTCGAAGATTCGACGTGACAGTTCCGGCAGGCCGATGCATTCTCGTTTTGTTTACTAGCCGGACATTTAAACGCGCGTCGTTCAATCGAGCGTGACGATACGACGCGCCGCATAAATAATGACCCACGACGACGCCGAATCGTAAACAAACCGCCGTACTTTTCAAACACGTGACGACGGACTTGGCGTAGCCAAGTGTGCGTGATTGCAGATACGATTATTATCCGGACCGGTGCCAGATGTCGATTATAGGAGGATAAACGAGGATAAATAAACCGGATAATTCGTTTAATTGCCGATAAATAATCAGCATTTTTTATCGCGCGCACCTGTAATCGTTAAAATTTTCTCAGCGTCTCATTTGAACGCCGTTTCGTATCGAACGAATAAAAAAACCCGTCACAAGATCGGTTACATTTAATATTAAACCCGCAACGATTCCATTGTCTGTTTTCCGCGAAGAAACGTAATCTCTCTTTTTCTCTCGTTCGACGCACGTGTGTCACCTATACGTCTTTTTAACGATAGATATAAATCGTGCTTTTTATCTCGGAGCACGAGAGGCGATAACTGAGATTCGCTTTATTTCTTTGGGCGCAAATCATCGTCGTTCATTTCCAGGAACGTTCGTTCTGTTCGGCCGAGACTTCGGCGTTGCCGCTTAATAAGAGAGTTTGAAAATCATCGCCGAACGAACACGACTTGCCGACACGTTTGTGTTGCGCGAGTCATAATCTCCGATGAACCCGAGACACGGGGTGGGGATCGCGAGGAGAGGCGACGCGTAGTCGCGAATCCGCATCATTAAGCCGCTGCTGGCTGTGCGAGATTCTTGGATAACGTCGACCACGTCATCGGATCGGGAGGAAGACGAATGCGTCGCGATAATGAGACCGTAAATTCCACAACTAGCTCGCGGCATTAAGCCGCGACCGTCGCGAACCGCGAATAGTCCGTCTTCATCACGATGAATTTAATTAACCGTGACTTGCGTAATTAAATATTCGGTCGCGCGCGCGAAAGACACGCGCTTCTCATCTCCTTACATATTCCCGACGAACGAGCGGGAATGGAAAATGAATTCCGCGATGTATATTTCACATATTTCGTACCCGATCTCGTTCCGCGGCTTATTTTTAGACGCGAGAGAAACTGAATAAAGCGCGGAAAGTGCAATGTATTGCTAATTATTCATTTGTCGCAACACTGCGCTTGAATTACCATCGGAGCGAATAATAGCAAATCGAGATTGGCAATGAGACGTCGAAATTAGTTCCAAATAAAAACGAATAACCAAATTTATTCTCTATTAACGATTTAAAATTACTTTTATATATAGGTATAACGAAAGAGGGAACGTGATATGATACTATAAAATTAGATTGATATTGAAGTAGCGGTAAAAAAAAAGTATACTCGCGTACGATATAGATCGTATTTTATGTGACACGGCGCATTCGCTGTAATTAGATGCCGATGCATCTGGCGAGGTGGGTTTTTATGCTTTCTCGTGATGGAGCGGACGGTTTACTAGCGACATATTATGTCCCTCTGCTTTCCTGGCCGAGTGGAAGCATCTTTTCCGCGCTGACATGCTCGCCTTTAAACGCCGCTCTTCTTTAATACGACGTCGTACGAACCCTCGTCAGGATCTACACCGCGGGGAGGTAGTAAAAATTCCACGTTTGTAGAGTACTTTTCAGTAAGAGGAACAGAGAAAAAGAGAGAGAGAGCAGGGTAGGCGAATAGGTTGAAAAAAGCTGAACAAGGAACGTCCGCTAACACATAGCAAGGGAGACTCTAAAGCACTGTTTTTAGCTACGCAAAATGCGAATTCAACCTGCAGCTTGTTTTCCTGTTTCTTTCGTTTAAGTCACACGTATCACGTTGCCTCTCTTTTATGTTTTAGCGACATTACGAAATAGGATTAAAAACTTACAATTCGTGGAGCAGCTGTTAGAATTTGTGCAAATCTAAACTTATATGTATTGAGTGCGATTAACTTGTTATTAACCCTAGTTAGCCACACTTATTTTCGAGTCCTTATTTCGCCACACTCCGGTTTGTAAGACCGCTCGACTTTGTTGCATTGTCACTTTCAGTCTAATTAATATTTTCAAGCTTGTAATGGTAATGTAGAAATAATTGGAAATGCAGAGTCTGAATAAGATTGTTTATGATATTATAATATCAAGGAAACTTCACTTGAGTTTAAACTGAACTTATATTATAAGGAAACTAGAAGATTGTGTTATTATGTGAAAACTAGAAAACCGAAAAACGTTCAGCGGTCCACTGGACCGAAGTGTGGCGGCGAGCTAGGGTTAAAAACTCGGCTATTAATTTGCTGCTTTTCCTCTTTATTATTGAGTGGGGCTTTGAAATATGAATTAGTGACGATACAGGCGAAAATCTTACAGCAATGTCAGCCTATTTAAAACAGTTGCGTCACGCCGTCTCGACATCGTGATGTAACATTCATAACGCCGTTGAATTGTAATGAGCTGATGTCAATCGTTTTATTTCGCTCGATACAACTCGATACTCAGTAATCCAGTCTTGAGCGCTACGCACTCGTTACTATCCGGGCAAAGATATTTATTTCCCGCCTTAAACGGAATTTATCTCAACGTTACCATCGAACTCGGATAGGATTCGTTCATCGACTCCCGCATTCGCCGATCGTTACCGAAAATTGTTCCCGCGCGAGAGACTTCGACGCCGCATCTCGCGTGCCGTCGACCTTCCGGGCATGCCGCGGAGTCGTGGAAATTCCGGAAACGCCGATCCTGGCTGGCGAGCCGTTTTCGTGACATTTATCTCGCGGCAAGTTCGTGCTAACATTGCACACTTCTTGCCGGAGTTCGGATGCAACGCCCGGATAATTCGCATCGAGTTAGAAAAGAGGAGGAGAAGGCGGAGAAGGATGAGGAGGAACAGGCGAAATGTGGGAAAAGCTACAGAGAGAGAGAGAGAGAGAGAGAGAGAGAAACTCGTTCTTTTTCGGGTTTTGATACGAATTACCCGAGTTTGCCTATCCTGCCCTCAAGATTACCCCCTTTTCACGGTCGCCTTCGGCGCGGGAGACGCGCTTCCCGCGTGATGCGAAAAGTTTGAATGGCTTTCGTTACCGGATTTTCCGAACGACGCGCTTTGCTACATGCAAATTCGGAGTATTTTCCGCGCGCGCGCACGCGCGCGACGGTCTTTAGGGACTTTACGAGGCGCTCCGAATTGGGTTCGCGAGCCCACGGGATTTTACCGGCTGTAACAAGGTACGCGATGTAAGAATCGTTGTAATCCATATTATCCGCATCGATCTATCCTTAGCTGCCTCGCCAAGCATACGTTACTTACTAATCAAATGATGCGAACGAATCTCGACGTATATCTGAGCTCGACAATTTGCGTGCAACGCGATTCTTATGCAGTCCGAAGCACGTATACTATTAATGATTCGTCATGCCTGCCTCATGTTCAATTAGAATTCAGCATCCGCGCTATGAGTAATGATGCATGCGGTTTGATACAACGATTACGAGATTATATGATTGCTTTAGGCTAGGCCAATGGCGTACAATTAGCTAGGAATTTACTTGTTAGAGATATTTTTAAATAAAATCTTACCCTCTTCTCCGTAAGGCTGTTAAAACAAATGAGTAATTTTATTGTTGTTACATGTAATTACAAACTTGCGATATTAATTAAATAAAAATAATTTGCATCCTCAAAAACAATTAAATTATTTGATTGAAAGTATGAAAAAGATATATAATGGATAAAATATGACAGGAAAGGTTTAATTTTATATTTAAAAATAATTTATTTATTTCTATAAAACCGATTGAAAACCACCAGAAAACTATTTAAAGCATTATTGTCTAAAGCTAATAACTTAATAATAAGCGAAACAGGATTGATATAAATCTTATTATAATAAATTAGAGAAGATGCCATTTTTGGTCGGGCTGGATCTTGATAGCCCAATAATAATATTTCTGAATTTTGTATACTTTTCCAACACAATCAGTACTGCGCGTTGATTATATGTCGGTCTTAAAATACACAGAAATATTATTATTAGAACCTGAAGAGGGTCGAATTTGGACCGAAACGTTGTGTTTTATTATTAATAAATTTGCCAGTTATGGTCAAGGAAGTTTGGTGATATTAAATTATTATTAGACTATCAAGATCTAGTCTGACCGAAAACGGCATATTCTCTAATTAATTTGTATAAAGCCAATATAACTCAGTTATTTATTTTGAAAGCGATACAAATCTAATTTCGGAACAAAACAAATTTTTATGAGATCGATGCGTGAAATATATATAAACCGATTTTACCGTCGATTTTTATAACATTCTCAAAAATAGACTAAAATAATAAGTTTATTTAATAGAATAATAAGTTTATTTTCTAATTTGTTATCGAGAAAGCAATTTAATTGAACTTCAAATTGATTTTAAATTGAATTCTAAAAGCTGAAACTGCAGTATGAAACTTGATTCTTAGTTATATTTTGAGATTCCACACAACGGTAATTTAATCAGGACTTAATTATTTGCATATTTAATATTTCGAAAGCCTTGTTACAAATACATAATAATAGTTTCTGCTAAAGACACATAAAATTAAAATAATAGTTAAAAATAATTTGCGGTATAGTTGAGATACCCTGTATAGATGTAACTTTTCTTCAGAAAACTATAAAATAACATAGCGCAGGTTTATTTATTACAGAAATGTCATGATAGAGAAATATTTTTACTCGAGCGGCATGTGTCATATTTCGCCAAATAGAAAATGTTCTCGAGCAAAGAAGTAATCGCCCATTACAAATTCGATCGGCGCGTGTCATTATGCTGTGCCGATCGTGATTAGCGTGTCGTGCGCCGAGCTAATTGGCTCGCTGTCGAGTTGCGTCCGCGCTTACGTGCGTCCGCGCTTCGCTCGTTCGATCGTACGATCGTCAAATCCCGTGGCGAGTTATCGTCGCGTCGCGCGTTTATCCGCTTCCGGATTCGCGTACGATAATTGAGCGCACTCCAGTTCATGCCACGTTAAAACGACGAGTTTAACCCGCCAATAGCGCTGCTGGCAGCCTGCCGTCGATATCCGTATAATGTCGCGATATAGCGACTCCGACCCGCCGCCACTATATGCGTTCATCGGCCCGAGGAACGGAGCGTAGGCGATGAACTCCTTTACCGCGCCTACGGTATTATCTTAAGTTGGCACCGATATACGCATGAATTCATCGCAGAGCAATCGCGTTTGCCCGTTGTGCGTTTCCCTTAAGCCGATTTTATCAAGTTTTCCATTCACGGCTGTGAATCGCGATGATACACCTCGTTTCTCGCTGTTTATTTTTATTTTCAATAAGTTTACTTTTATGCATTAAACGAGTGACGTATGCAGATATGTTTCTAAAATGTTAACAAGTTTATTTTGAAAAGATAACGTTATGGCGCAGTGTTGGATATGAATAAATGAGAGCTATATACTTAAATCAATGGAAGTCTTTTTAATATAAAATGAAGAGATTTGAAATAATATTTATTCAGTAATTTAATATCTATATTTGTATAAACAGATCTGAATTTTCACAGAAAATAATATATTTATTTATGTTATATATTATGTCGTAATAACATCTATATTTATTTTTGTTTCTTATAATAATGATGAATACAAATTGCGTTAAATAATATTTAATAATTATATATTAATTATTGAGTTTTTTAAAAAGTTGTTTACAAGTAATTTTAATTTATATAAAGATTTGAATTCGAATTTGAAATTGAAATTATTAATTCGAAACTGGAAATTCTTGAAAGTCTTGAATATCTTGAATAAAAAACTTGGCTTAGAAGTTTGTGTATTTAAAAGTTCTTGAAGATAATATTATTGTTTATATCGTTGTATAAATAGAAAGTTGAAGTAATAACGTAATATGTAATATGTTGGAAAATAACAATACATTTTTAAAATATTAAAAATTTTTAATACTATTCAAGACTATCAAAATATTCAAAATTTTTATAAAAAACTTGTCGGATTTGAATAATATTCAGAATAAAAATAAAAATATAATGAAAAATTTTTATTATATATTTGAAATTATTCAAGGTGTTTTATTTATCACTAATATCTTTTTCGAAATGCGTTACATTTTTCAAAATGGAATATAAATATACTAATCTCGTGCGTTGAATTATTGTTCACTTATCATTTGTCTGCTTGATTTATTTAAATAAAAAGAAAATAAGAGCTCGCAACATTTTAATATGCTGAATCAAAAATTAAAGTTGAGTGAGATGAAAAGAGATTGCTTGGCATTGATGCCAATTAAACTGAGTTGTCAATCATATATATCGTTTGTATACCTTCGTTTCATCGCTCTTAAACGAGATACGATCTCGAGTCCTCTTAAAAAGTGCTCGGAGTGATAAATCAAACGAGGGTTCTCTCTTCGCCTTTGCCTGTACCTCGCAAGAAGCTCCAGCCAATAAGAGAAACTATATATTCTTCGCAATATCCACACGTCACATGGCATATAATTTTCCAATCGTCAGGCGCGCGTGAGCTCGTCGAGGTACGCAAAAGACTCGTTCGCGTGAGGAGCGCAAGGACACGTAATTCGAAGGCGCGTACGATGAAATATCGAGATTCTATCACGTCAGGTCGGTTGGTCCGTTTGGCCGGCCCTTCGGAGGTAACCATCTCGCGCGCGCGCGGGCGCGCGCTCGGTCGATCGCCTCTCGATCGGGAAGTAAACGAGTTCCCGGGGCGAACGCTCGCTCGGTTCGGTCAAGCAAAAGCGAGGGAAAAAAGAATGCGATGGTAAGGAACGACAGGCGAAGGAAGAGAGGGCGGTTACGGGAAAAGAGAGGCCGGCAGGAGGAACATGATGGCAACACGCATACCTGGCGTGCACTGACTACCCGCCTATCTTGGGCTAACTCGATTGCCGCGATTGTCGCACAATACGTTGTTGACATAACACAAGAGTCGGTGTGTATTTGTCACTCTTGAGTTCATTGACCCAATTAAAAAGCCGCGTTTAGAACCGGTAACTGGCGTCGTTGCAGTCTCAGTTGTGCACCGTTGTAGCCTTCGCGTCCTCCTCGCATTTTTGAAACTTTCCGGGAAAGATCGTAGAGCTTGCTATTTTAGTAGCTCATACGCCGAAAAGCCAGCGAACAACAGTAGTTATGGAAAGTCTTGGTAGGGTTGTAGCTGCTGTTATTTTTAGAAGCCCGTGGTGCGAATATCCAACTCGGCGGTCAGACGGCATTCTTGAATTAATTATAACGTATCGAACATTGCCCGCGTGAGCGCATATATCGATTATTTTGCCGCAGAACATTTTGTCCTAGTTCGAACTGTTTACTATAGGGTACTTACTCCTCCTTTTCTACCATAGCTTCCAATGACAAATCTAAAATTAATCTCGCTAATCGAGATATAAGTTATTATAATTGTCAAAATATAATTTATAAACAATTATAATCGTTGTTTACTTTTTATTACTTTCCGAATTGAGAATCAGTTTTGGTACTAAATTAACTAATCCGGATTCGTAATTTCACACGAAGGATCTGAGAGAGGTTGTCGACCTACGAAGATCCGTTGATGAAAGTAAGTGTAGCCACTGTTTAAATTTGGAATGTGCAATGGCGCTCCACCGCGGCTTGGAAATACCGCCGCGTATGTTATTTTTGCTTTTATATCACACGCACATATGTCTAAATCTGCACGTCAAAGGAATACACGTTACGTACAAGTAAGCGCGCTGACATTAACAGCGTCTTGAAATGATTATGCGGTTATAATTGCGACCGCGAGGAGCATTGAATAATGGAAACGGGGTCCGTTTTATCGGACTTACAAGACGGACGTAAATTTACGTAAATAGAACTGAAATATTTTCTTTGTCAGTTCAGACGGAAATATTTAATGCTCTTTCGGGCAATAAACAACAATGCGCGCGTTATTTGCATTGCTCATTACGCAGCTGCGCTATGTACAATAGAGTTGCGAACGTAACCGAAGGATGAGCCGACCGATTGAATTGCAGGAAGGGTGGTCGTCTGGGTTATAAATCATAGCCATTGTGTAATTTAATTACGTTTTCGGTAATCGGCAGCTGCAATCGATTGCGCTCAGCCGAGTGTAATTTGCAAACCTAATCGCCTGTTGCGGTCCGCGCGTAAGGTATAATACCAGTTTGTCAACTATATTACTGTGTTTGATAAAGTTCATGTTAACGTGTCCATTAATGCAAATCGCGTTTCAAACACTCGCGCGATGGAAGGAGACGCTGGGTGTTGTTGGTAAACTCCAATTAAGGCGCGTTGTTAAAAGCTAATCTAGACGTGTCATTCACCAACGACGATTTCTACGTTTTATTTTTATTTTTACTCCTCTCCGCGGTAGAAAAATATATTTTATTACCATAATAGGAAATGCAATTTAAACCTGTATTAAATTGTGCAAAAAGAAATGCATTTCTCAATTATCAAACTCGTTAAATCGATGAACCTATTGAAGAGCACGCAAATTTATCAAATTACCACTACTTTGCACGAATTGGCCGAATCAATCAGGCGTACGTAATAGGCGGACAATGTAATCGTCTTAACTTTGATTTTCCGATCGGTCCTCTTGCCGCAGACAATAGCGGATAGAGTTTCTAAATTAAACAGTACCAGATCGGATACGTTCCATCTAGGTACGATTCGGTTATCACACATGCAATTTAATTTTATATCAAAAAAATATTTTGCGGTCCAGAGGAAGAAGATTAAAAAATTGTACGAATCAAATAGCTAGAACAAAACTTTATACATTAAATAAGTTTAAATAAATACACGCTATATTCTATAAGATTTCGTAAATGGAGAAATAGTCCACGCAACATTTGCATCGGAATGTAATGGATCTTATGTTATCGCATTTTGCAAAACGCTTCTCTCTGACGAGAGAGAGCATTCAACTCGCCATAATGCGTCAATGAACCTTTATGCATCCAACATGCGGAAACGTTCCTAATGTTTACTCGCTTCCCGATCAAGTCGCGCTTGGTTGCACAATATTCGCAGATAGTGCGACATGCGCGTTGCGGCGACCGATGCAACGACGTGCTGATGATACTTGGGATTGACCTGACTGTGACGTGTGTGACCTGACCGCGGACGTATCTCGTCGTACCCGAAATACCAATATTGGATACGAAATTGTCATTAGTGGTGCGACGGTAAATGATTCGCTGTGACCGTTACACAGACAAAGTGGGCGCACATACGAACCTAGAGAAAGATGAAACATGTTTTGGTTCATGATCGACCTGGTTCGGCCAGCCGAAAATTACTCCGACGTATCGAGACACGGCTATTGTCGACGATATGATGTTTGTGGAATGGCAATCTAGTTCGACGTATTATATATGTTGTTCAAACTTCAATACAACGCTCTATTATGGCGAATGAAGACTATATCGGGATCGATCGTGGCTCTGAGCGAGTAAACTCTATCTAAGGAATTGACAAGCGCACGGCGAATTTCGCAAGAGGTAAACCACTGACCAGAAATATCTGGGGGGGGGGGAGGAGTAAACTCGAATTATTGCAAGCCGTACGGACAAATGGAAAAGGGAAGAGAAATGACAAAGAGCCCACAACTCAACAAGCGGTCGCGATAAATAAGCCGCAAAATTTGATCCCTGCGCTTGTCGGAGTAAAATATCGACTCATTTCCTCCGATAACTCGTTTTTGATCGTCCGTTTCACGATCAACGTGAATCTCGCGTCCATGCGCGATAGATATAAAGCGGCCGCGTGCAACGGAAGGACCGTTTACGAGGAAGGATCGCTCGCGAATCGCTTATAGTCGAATTTAGCGGACGCGTTTGAATAATCTCCGCAATCTGCGTTAGCTCGGTTGCACAATGCTCAATCAGTCATTCCGCGGCTAAAATAGATCGCGCATGTAAACGGTGTATTACGTGTATTATATCTGTTTCGTGCACGTCATTGTCAGAGAGAAGCTCTGCTTGGAGAACCGGTAGATGAAAAGCCGGCCTAATATCGAACTCTGATAACCGCAACATCCCTTTATCGAAATTCGAAAACTGATCTCTGACTAATCTCTGAAAATTGGCTATAGAATTAGCAGGTTCAATCTACCACTGAGATTTCTTAATTCTTGTGTGCTTTTTTTACATGTTAATTACAAATTTGGGAATACCGCGGTTACTCCCAATACGAGACGGAACATTATACTCAGAGACTATCAGGGCTCTTAGAAAACGGAAAGAAAACAAGCTACCTCGTAGTCATAATGCTCCATTTAAAAGTATTACGAGGCCGACAGTGAGATTACAGCTGTCGGCCGTCTACGGTTAAGTAATCGGTGACATAACGATGCAATTCAAGATCTTTCTCCGTCCCCCTTGTTCTCGTCTGCCTGCGGGGAAAAGAACGAGTCGATGGCGAGCGAGGGGAATGTGCAGCGGTTTATTGGACGAAGAGCAAACGCATCGGCGACGCAGCTGCGATAACAAAGCGACAATCTATACTCAACGAGGTGAAGCGCGCAAAGACATTCCCCGGTTACGTCCGACGTCGTCGTTCATCGATTGGATTTACGGTTGTTTTCACTCATCCCTGACGTACTTACATCACTTCGAGCTGGAAGCAGCTCTTAAGTATCGGTACCTTTTCTTCATCTTCCTTTATACAGCCTGTCTATATCCGCCATCCTTGGCCATTATCGTTGGCTTTAGCAATTACATTTATGGTCGTCTCTCCTCTCAAAATTTCAGCTCGTGCGCTAATTTGAATAATATTATTTAACTTACTCGCTTTGCCGGAGTTTGTTTATTACGATCTGTACCTACTCGGGTCGGGATTAAATCTCGAGTAATATCGTCACGACCGTCTTGATCGTCGCGTAATTGCGTCGCGGCGCATGTTAGCATATAAACACGAATGTCACAAGAGAGAAAGTCGACTGAGCTCTCGACAATTGAAAGTCTCGATAGTTTTCCCTATCTTTGTCTCGTTTTTTCAAAAAAAGAAAGTATAATTGGCTATTTTTTAACGGCGCAAAATTCGATTGTTGGTTATATGGTGCTTTAACGGCCTTGGAATTAGAGCAAACGCAACCAAAATCGGATTGGTTTCAATTACCAACCTCTACGGTTTTAACGCGGTTGTGGAAAATTTGTACGTTTGTTGAAATAACCGAACGAGTCCTTTTCCCCGAATGCTCTCGCATTCAGTGCGGTTTATTAACTTTTCGACTATCACGCGTTGGTGTAGCTATAGACTATAGAGTGAGTGAGTTCACCTATCCGATTTCACGGATAAGCGAACCGCATTGCCCAAACCAACGGTAGAGTATTACTTTTAATTGAAACCAGGTAAAATATTCAATTACGCTATCGCGACTATTGGTGCGTTTCGTAATAATCAGAGGAAGATTATTTCCAAGTTATTCCGCTGCTTCTATAGTTTGTACTTTTATTTCAAAATACTGAACTCATTCTACCGTTAATTATCTCGTGATCCAATGTTTAAAGACATTGTATATTTCTTGTTTGATAAGAAATTGTTACGAATATATTTCCTGCTTGTATATATGTTAAGATCCGCACTGCTTTTGATATTCTTGATATACTTGATATACTTGATATACTTGATGTACTTGAACACAAACAATTTTGATGTGCTCTTACAATTAGATTCAACCGGTGGATGATATTACAATGGCCAATCCGCGAAAACGTATATAGCGAAATATTACAGTAATCCGCGTATATAGCGAAAATATTTTACCGCGATGAAACAGCCGCGGGACCGCAGACGGACACTGACTGTAGTTATGCTGGGCGAAATCGTGGCGAAACGTTTACAAAATCGGATTGTTTTCAATTACCAGCTGACGCCGGCTCGGCAATCGCGGGAAATTTGTAGTTCTATTGAAACGGCATGCAATTTTTCGTTGCTGATGCCCACAATATCGCAGACAGATACCGCGCGCGCGCGTTACCGTACGTTGCTTTCATCCGTTGACTTCAATCAACGCGGAAGTGTCGGGAAAGCCGGTGTGTGCTCCAATTGCCGTCCGTCCGTCGCGCCCACGTTGATCTAACCCGATCCACGCGCGTATACATACATATACAACCGGTTCACGGTTAAGCGAGCTGTAAATACAGTCATTAAGCGCGGTCCACGCGCGCGAACCCACGCATTCGACACACATTTGACCGAGTGCACGACGCGCCGTGGCACACGCGAAAAAGGAACGGTGGATAAACGATCGATCTCTCGTCACGCTCGCCGAGAGTGGATCGGCTGGTGTTGCGCGCGGCTTTAAGAGCTCGCACTTCAAACGTGTACGCCTAATGCGAAACATCCATCAAAGTGCTTGCTTTGAAGGGCTACATATAATAGCATTAACAGTACAGATACACGATGTTCTCCTATTCAGGATAGACGATGATGTTACGCGTTTTATCGATTGTTTCTAAAAATCTAAAAGAATCTTTTCGAGACTGTGCATTATATTCGATCGTTGAATAGGTTAACGGAGTATATAATTATATTTAGGTAGTTTATTTTCCTAAAACCCCACATAGGATTACCAAAACTATCAATCGTAATTGAAGATTAGAATTTTTTAAGCTCGATCATATAGGATAATAAATTTATTTAGTTCGATGTTTGTTTATATATAAGTGATATACATTATATAATATATTGCGAGTTAAAAAAATACATTTTTATTATACACGAATATTGGAATAAGTTTTAATGTCTGCGATACATATAACGTATTATTAATTATTTATTACATAACGTGACCCAGTTTGTAAAAATCAATCCATTATGTGTAACTCTTTGAAAATTTGGAAATTCTATTTCTGCCCTTATTTTCCACGATGTATGCACATAATAAATCCTTCCATCAGTCGATGTTCTAATACAGTACGAACTTTGTAGATTACACTGTCAAAGGAATTACCGTCAAAGGACGAAGGGTGCTGTTTTCGTTATAGACGCCAGGAAACATCACGCGCGCGTGCGCTGGCTCGCGGATTAACGGTCGTAAATCGTTGCCTTTCGTACATTACCGCTCGGCTATGCACGTCGCGGAGGTACAGAAAAATTTGCCCTAACAGCGCGGGATTTATTTATTGCTGGACCGGTGCTGGACACGCGCGGCAAGCTGTGCCGGTTATCTTGACGCCGTAAATCTGGCCTAGCAACGTTTGACACAGTTTTCACCCAAGCATCATCGACATGTATATAATATAATCTATACACGTACATATACACACATACATATACATATTTATATACAAATATAATGTTGGCCATATAAATGTTGAATGGCTGAGTATAATAATCTGTAGTAATTCACTAGATAAGTGAACTATGAGCCTCCTCGCCACGTGATAATATAGTACCACAAATTATCGCGTGTGCACCCGCTATGTACGAAACAATCTTTCTCATCGTTGCGGTCGGCTTCATCACCGCGCCGTCACACACACACACACACACACACATGCACAACTGCACTTTTCACTACTTATATTTATTAATCATCAACGTCAAATCGGGAGTGCAAGGTTTCACCGAGTATATATATATATATAATCACGCTATCTCCTAAAAACTATTTGAGTAACAAAAGAAATTACACAGAAAATGTGATGGATTGAATAGTTCGCAAGAGGAAACGAATCAAGATTGGTTCTGATGTACTCTATTTTGACACATTTCAAAAACGCGATTTTCGTGCGACAGCTAGAATTGCAACGAAATGCTGTTATTGAATCGATAACATGATGCAGTAGGTTGAGAAGGGAATTTAGAATATTATTTAGAATTCAAATCATACATATTTCGATCTCTTGAAGAAATAGTAGATTTTTGGAGATCTTATAAATCTAGATACTCTAATTATAATATTTTTAAATAATTATATTACATTTTTATTTATTAAATTGATTTATTATATATTTATTTACTAAATTATTATATTTTTTGTTCAAAATAATATTTCTCGAAACGCAGCCGAGATTTATTATGTGTTTTCTTCACAAGTAATTTATTACGGATTAATAGACCTAGTGATTAATCCCTTAACGTATTGATTTTAATAGAAAAAAAAGAGAGGGATTAAGTATAATTTATTGTTTCTATCATCTCTGTCTCTCGCTGATTGTGAGATAAAGTGTGATAGGTCAGGGACACCCGGTATCGTAAGCCTGGAGCCGCTTTTACGGGCTTCGTCAGTGCCGGCACATACCGAAGTGGTACGGGTTTGGAGCGCGTGTTGCGCGCTCTCCGAATGCACGGACAATAGTTTCGCGACACGAAATGCAAATAAACGCGACAGACCCCGTTAGAAGCGTTGTCGTCCGTGTCAGCTTCATAATACGGCAGAACTTTGACTCGGAGTTGTCTTTGACTCGAACGGGCGCGGATCTTGATGCTGCAGCCCGGGAGTTGGCGGAACAATTGTACCTCGGGACTCTCCTAATGCTTCGTCGAATTTGAGGCGGTAACACCTTTGTTGACGTGTTCGCTCCTCAACGATTGGTAGTTTCTTGGATTCCCCAATAGTTTCGAAAGTTTCAACCGCGCATCACGTGCATCGGTGCGCGAAAAGCGGCTTTATTTATTTAACTGCGCTGTAAAATGGGCAAAAGTATTAAAGGTATCGATTATGTGTCTTAATATATAATATCTTAGGTTGCATGAAATGTACGATGACGTAATAAAATTATTTAATTCCGTCATTTATTTCTGCTTACATTTTAATTATATCAGGCGTATAATTACGCATTATAATTCATCGCTTAATATACCTAGGCTAAATTCCGATATTTACTGTCAGCAACTGTCATCAGTATACTGAAAATCTATATACGAAAAGAACGGTTTTGCTGAAGTATTAAAAAATTTATAACTATATAGATAGATCTGAAAATAATTTTGTTGCACTATTAAAATAATTATAGTAGATCGCTGAAGCATGATGATAATGCTATAACAAATTTTGACATTTATCAGTTTGAGTGTTCTACTTGAGTGTTCTATTTTGATGATCCAATAAAATTATTTTTAGATCTGTATTTAGCTAAATTTTTAGATACTTCAGCAAAACCGTTCTTTCTGTATACGTAAAATACAGAAAAATATAAATTTTCAGTACTGATAGTGAATATCGGAATGCAGCCAAAGATACAACAGCAAAAAATTATATTGGTTTTTATACAATAAAATCCAACGAATGTAGTACTTAATAAAACAAAAGATCTAAAAATACATTTTTTTTCCTTCGATGACGTATTGTTTAAAAATACAATCGCGAGGTACACAATATTCTTGCAGCGCACCGCGCAGCGGAACCTAGTTAAGGGTCAAATTGCATCTCAAATTGCGAAAACTATTTCTTTGTTCCTCGCGCAAAGGAGCAGAAACTCCCAAACGGTACAAAAGCAGCGCCAACTTCGTCGCATGGCGCGCACTCTTCCCTTTCACGAACGAGCGTCTGGTGCGTATTCTTCCGGAAGGAAAACTACGAAACGAGCGGAGACGAGACGTTGGATCTTTTCGCCGATGTCCACGGATCACGCTTGCAGCGTGCATTTCCTTGAGTAAAAAATGACAAGCATCATTAACTTTTTGTAGGCAATGCTTGACACATACCTCGGACATAATCGCACAAGTTTATGAATAGGTTTCAAAGTTGCGATTAGCTCTAACGATCGAATTATATTTAAAAATTTTGTTCCTTAACTTGGTAAATATTCACGCGCTATATGCCACTTTGATATAGGTATATTGATGCGCTACGTTGACATAAACAAATGTATTTCAGGAATAAAGTGCTTTTTGAAGCTATTACTATTGCACCATTGACATACATACCTATATACACAATTTATTTTGAGAACATATTTTATATATTATCATATTATACCCTAATCTCTACATATATAGTCTATTTAAGAAACAATTAAATGTATTTCTGGTATTTTAAACATTCTTTTGCATTTTTTTTCACACAAGAGATCGATTTTATGTCTAACACAAAAATGTTAATAATACTATTTTTGTAGTACCTCCGATTACTTAGCGTGCTAATAAGTATGCTTAAGAATTCTGCTACGCTCTTGAGATTAAAGTGAAAGTTTTAATAGTAGAAAAACCTATATAACTTTATAAAGCTTGTATCTTAAGCTTGTAAACTTCGGTATGTTTACCGAACCGTAGCCGTTAACTCTTGGAAAGTTTCCGAATTCCGTATCGAGAAAAGATTTAGCTCTCGAGTAAGAATGCGAGGTTTGTAACAACGATGTAAGTCAGGCAACCATGGAACGTGATTCATGACGTATACCGTAACTGTACCCGGCGATCGGATTAAACTTGATGCCTGGCGCACTGGCGCTGCCAATGCCCCCGTCGTTATACAATATCGACGTGCCACCGATAATAGGTCCAAATTTACACCCTGCTACGTTGAGATATGATCCTTCAAACTGACATATTCAAGACTTATGCAGGCTCCGCTAATCAGACAGTCTGTCGATTGATCCAATTTTAATAATTAAGAATCTAATAAATTCTCTAGAGTAAACGGCGTGCTCTGTGTAATTAAATCTTACGTTTGATAAATTATAATCGAACTTTAATATAAAATTTAACTGAATTAAGAACTTGATTTTTGACGCCATTCGTGTAAAAAATTAAAAAGAAGCTTTCTCAATAACAGCCAATCCAATTTTAATTGAACTAAAAATTGTATAAAAATAGATTCCCGATATTAGTTGTCACAATGTTATTTATCTATCGTAGTGTTTTTATCGAGCAAAATTCTGCCTTATACATATAATGATGATTCCGATAAAGCTTTGTCTCCGATCGCAAGATCATTTATGTCCCTTCCGCTTCCGTAATTACACGCACGTATCTCCCTCGATCCGGTGTTACGTAATTGGTACCGTTTATGTCATGATTAACACGCACGGGCAGTAAATACCCGTTACGCCTGGCTAAATGCCATCGATCTCTCGCGCATGGCCGAATTACGCGATTAATTTCTAATGCGCGTGCCCGCTAGCAAATCGACTCGACGACCGGCTGCGCGAGAACTGCGCCAAAAGTCCGGGACGTCTGTTTCACAAGGACATTCAAGTTTTAATGGAGGACTTGCGAAAATCGATCGCGCGCGCTCACACATATATATACAGGTGTCCACATAGGTGGACGATACGAACGTATATCTACGTCGCACTCGTTGCGCGCCGTTAATGACACCGGGTCGAAGTGGCGGCAAAGTGGTGGACGTGTGGCAGTCGTGTTAACGAGTCTCCGATAGCGAGCGGGGTCGACAGCTGTTAACGTGCAATTAAAATGGCGAGACAGAGAGAACCGAGGGAACCGCGCGGTTCCCGAGAGCCCGACGTAAAATCGTCGCGCAACGATGCACGCCCGCGTCTACATGGCAGCCGCGACTTGCCTGCGCGCGTAATACCTGCATCATTAACGGCGGACGCGTTGCGCACCGGACATGCCCGCCTAATTACGGCCGACTAAAGCGTTTGATTATCGGCACGTGCACCGAGATAATGGCGCTGCGGCACCCGTGCTCCGGCTACGTGATCGAAACCAGTGTCTCGGTTAACGCGAGATCCGATTAAAACGTATTTCGCGCGCGCGGCGACGGTCACAAAATCGTCACAAAACGTAACCCAATCCAATTGGGTCTCTTTTTATTTCGCCTCTTTTCGTCTTTATCGGTCCGTTTTAGAGTTCCCGACTCTTATTACCGTGATCTTCCACTAGGTTTCCTACAGGCAGACAGAAGAAGCGAGGGAGCACAAAGCGCAAACTCTCGCCCTTACATCATTAAACTTGTTTCGGTCGAAATACTCTCCTCTCTCTTCCAACTACTCTTTCTCTAGACATTTTTTTTATCAGAATCGACCATCCTTTGACGCTATGTGCCTCCTCGAGTTCTTTGACATCGCAAACCTTTGACCGGACTTTGGACAGCAGCCGTGATCATTAAGAACAGCTAGCTGATACCGTCTCAAGATTAAATCGCCTGTGTTGAAGTATCGAATTAAACGATATCATTTATCATTGATTCTTTTTGTGGGTCCATTTAACTTGAAAAAAAACGCGGCTAGATATTTTGTATTTCGCATAATATCAATCCAATCACTATATATGTTTCATCTTATATCGCAGTTCGGCGATTTGTCGATGATGTATCGTCGCTCCGCTCCTTCGTTGGTCCCTTAAGCGAACACTTATCACGATCACCGTAACGCCCCGATAGTCGTCCGACGACCTTTCGGTATTCCGAACCTATCGATACTCTCCAGAGATCGCGATAGACCTCCTCTCTCGTAATATCCTCACACTCTCCGGATTTTCCCTCCTCTTCCCGCATATTCTTGTCGCACTTTGCGCCGCTTCTTGGCGCCCGCCATCCACCTTCGCTTCTCCGCCCCCTTTTTTTCTCTCATCTTCCTCTTATCCCATATGCGACCCGTCTCAGGTACCCTATCGCGCTCTTCCTCCGTCGCAATCGATCAGCCGGTACTTTATCACGACGCAACGTGCGCGCACACACACTTTATCGCCGGTGCCCGCGCATTATAGCAATACGTCAGTGCGGTTTTGCCGGCATCAATTGCCATTCAAATCAGTGCTGATCGTATCAGCGTGTCTCGGACAGGATAACTACTTAAGACGGAGGGGAAAAAAGGAAGAACATCGAAGACGCATTATCGATATGTCAAAATTGGAAGAACGAAAGAATCGATTGCTTTCTATATTTCTTTCGAATTAACACGGTACCTATCTGTTAACGATACTAACGAGTTTTGTATATCTTATCGTATACGTCACAGTAGAATTTTTGTTATCGTAAGCATATAATGATAATTCTGCGTAATATGATTAAATAACAATATATTCTTACGTATGTTGAATTGTGTAGTTTTTATTTTACGTTGTTATTTAATAACTATATATATTATTTAAAATTTTATATTAAGTGGTATTTCTTTATAAATATTTTAAAAAATTTCGATAACGCCAATCACTATAATGATCACTGAAAAGTCAAGCGCCAGTCACGAATGTTCACCATAGCAATGTGTTAATGATGGTGAAAGTACTAACGAATGGAGGTACATTTGTGTCGTCCAATATTATTCATATTATCATTTATATCGAATTTATCATTTATAATGAATCATGCACGAAACGCAATGTTGATGATTAATCATATTTTTTTTTTTTCAACCTTATCAAAGTAGCGAATTTATGCACATATTACTCGCAATAACCGAGAGCTCTAAAGCTGTCCGCAATTTGTTGCGACAACTTTACATTATTAACGTAACATTAAATTATTGAATAAAACGGAAAAACAATAAAAACATGTTACTGATACAATAGTCACAAAATTAAGCTTGGCTATTGAATTTTGTTATTGAATAACACGTATACAGGAGTTTATGTATACATATGTTTTATATGTTTTATCGCTTTAACTGTACTATTTAAATAATAATTGAAATGGGAACTAACAATTGAAAATTCGCGTATATTTTATATGGCAATGTTAACATTTCCCCGATCAGTTGTACCGAGTGCGCAAATATGTGCTTTCAATACATTTGTACACTGAAGAAAAAATTTATTATTTGCAAGAAAATAGATTTCTTTGAATTTAGTTTTCTAATTCAAAGAAGTATTGGATAGATTTAAGAAAACATTTTTTCTTCATACCTCGGTCGAAAGTACGTACTTTCGTTCCTAATAGCAGGGACGAAAGTTTAACATTTACTCCCTGTGAGAAGTACACGCGCGCTCTCTATAACTTTAAACCTTAACGCCCTTTAACCTTAAAAATAGTCATCAATATTGTTCTGTCAATATGTCATCTGATGAATCCGTAGACGAGGAAGAAGTTATACGAAATTTCGATGCAGAAGCGCGATTGATAATAAATACAGATACGTTGCCAAAGAAGTCTGTTGATCGATACAATCTTGTTTACGACACGTATAAAAAGTGGCAGATAGAACACAAAACTTCACTGTCAAACTGTGAAGAAAATAATTTGGTTGTGTATTTTAAGGACCTATCTAAAAATTAAAGCCGTCAACTTTATGGAATGTTTGGTCAATTTTGAAAAGCACATTAAATTCAATGCACCGGCCGGAAGACGCGATCCCGACGACGGACGGCTTATCGATCGTCCTGGCGTGCGAATCCGCGCGACACACGTGCACACACATACCAACGGTCACCCCGTTGGCACGCACGTGAATTTATTTTTACAAAATATGACAAGACTTGACTCTTGGAATGTATTTGATGCCTGCCCCCCCGACCAGCAGCACTCGCTTCGCTCGTGCCGCAAATGTCGGGGGCAGGCATCAAAAACATGCTTATTAACATTTAAAGTTAAAAAAAGTAAAATTAATAACGTACTTTCGACCGGCTATGAAGAAAAATCGTATACACTACGCGGGCCAAAAGTTGAAATCTTGGTCCTGCTCGTCATGATGCCCTCGGCTTCGCCTCGGGGCATCATGACGCGCAGGGCCGAAAATTCAACTTTCGGCCCTTGTAGTGTAATATACTATTCTGAGTTTAAAATATTTTCTTGAATTTACTTAATATTTCTTTGAATTTTAAGGAAACTAAATTCAAAGAAATCTATTTTTTTGCAAATAATACATTTTTTTTAGTGTAGTACATGGTAGATAAAATAAGGAATAAATGTGTCAAAATGTGTGGAACAAATTTTTTTCGACTATATAATGGGAGAATTAGAGCGCATTGATGGAGTAGTGAATATGGAATAAATATTGAATGTTGATTTTAAAGCATCGGTACATATGAATATAGAAAGCGGATTTTTTTCAAATATTACCTCGAGATGCAGAGATAAACATGAGATGAAATAAAATCATTAGAATCCTCGGCGAATCCCGCTAATCGCATTATTCCGTTTTCCTCTTTCATCCTATTCGGAAAAATTACGCTTGTCAGAATGCGAGCTGAAAATAATAGTCGATTGTACGGTTGCAAATTATACGATTCTTTTATATATAACTCTATTTTTTATTTATATATTTTTCTTCTCTATATAGCGTAATCTTTCTTTTCATTTTCATATACTCTTGCTATTGATAAAGCCAGATAGTATACCACATACGAAATGTATCTGTTATAAACATCACCTCGTTTTAGACTTGAGTTTATAAAACGAGTGGATATTGAAAAGTTAGTGAACAATAAACGTTGTATCAAGGCCGCATCGCGTCACTAAACATTGAAAGTTTTGAGGACAGAGTCTCCGAACACACTCGGTACAACGCGCTTCTACAAAACAGGAAATATAATAGGGAATGGAGCTTTTGTTACAATTCCGTGTCAAGGCTTTTAGCTACACGTGCTTGTATTAATAAAGCGGTAAAAGTTCTGTTTACGGCGAAGGCTTTCTTTGCGTAACGAAGGAATTGCATTGTGATTAATATAGAAATAGATAATTTGTTTATAGAAATTATTATAATCAACATTCTATATAAATAAGTATTTGTATGAACAGTGTGAAAGATCTTAACATACAGTGACTCACGAAACTGATCAAATTAATTCTATCATTGTTACGAATTTTTTTTAAAAATTCATAAATACGAGGATATCTGTAGGTCATAGATATTTATATATTATGTTGATATTGAAACATGAAACATTGTTTTCGTCGATTGCCTTTTTCAAATTAATTAATTAGAGATAATTGTTGTGTAGTACATTTGATTATAGTTTCGTGAGTCACTGTACATGATCTTTTTACGAGTCATTCGCTGGGAAGTGTGAATGTCGGATTGAAAAGATGAAAAAACTCCGTATAAACTTCTTAATATAATTTCATATTTCGCCTATCAATCGTTACGTTCCCGTATGAAATATCGTGAAAAACATTCTATTCATTAAAAATAATAGTCGAATAGTTATTGGGAATAGATATTTAACTGATTGAAGAATTCAACTCTCTCTCGCGGATAACAACGTTTTAAATGAAACTCGAGAGATGAACATCTTGAATGTGATTTATTTATACTCAGAAACTTAACGAGACTAATTTGAAAGGGGGAGATTTCGAGCTTTATTTCTCTCCCGTAAATACTTGCAGTACTCCGTTTCGCGCGCGCGTTGCATCAATTGTAATTACGACCTAGTGAATTAATTTGCGTGGTGATCTGTTGTCTAATTGAATTTTATTTGAATCTACTTCTACTCCCGTTTGTTTATATTTTTCGATGTTTGCGAAAAACACCGGAAACGTGTCCAATATTTACCTGTCCGGTGGAAATCAAACGACTCTCAAAACGGGATGCCTGCTATTTAATAATGCTGCTCAAAATGTTCTACAAATTGGTACTAACGAGGCATATATACGATGTCCTAATTATTGTTTTTGTTTTAAATTGGACATCAATCACGTGCTTGTTATCCAAGCGTGCTAGCAGCTTTTATTTTGGGCGTAACAATAATGTGTTATTTCGCTGTCTGCTATTTGAGTTTCAATCATTTCATAATCATTTGGATCGCAGCGCGGAAAGATAAAATCCATTTTCGCATTAATATTCGAACAATATTAAATCGGCTCGATTCGATCACTGACTGCTATCATTATCATTTATTTCCCGAGATACTGAATTAATTGTCAAATGATATGTTTCTAATAATTATTCTGAAAATTGTAAAAGATATAATAAAAAGAGATATTTTGATACAATGATACAATAAGTTTAAAATAGAATTAGTTTATAAATCAATAAATATATAGGTAGTTATTTGTATATTTTATTATGTACATGTTAACAAAATATATAGCTCGGAATTATTTCTATATTATAATCAAATTACGGAAAAATAATGCGACATATTTGTATAATATTAACTCCGCCAAATTTCACTTTTATTAAAGCAATTGCGCTTTAACAGCTTGTTAACGAGGATAATTGTGTAATTTTAGAAATATTTTCTTTAGCTTTCAAAATTTATCATGAGATATATAGCTAACCTAATTTTTTTTTCTTTCTTCAAATTTTTAAATTTAAAATACTTATTAATATTTATTATTTTTATAAAATTACCGTAATTATCCAACAGGATGCAAAATGGTTATATAAGAGTAACGCAATGTAATTGTTTATGATTTCCATTATCATGTTCTGATTGCTCTATTGAAATAAGATTGGTCTAGAAGTGTAATGTGGTGGAACGAACGTTACGTTATTACAGGTGACGTAACTACAGATCTTTTTAGAAATCTCAATCGGTGTAGCCGTTTTCATACATATATTATTATCTATACAATGTATCAATTTCTAGACTGCTCTTTCTAGTCTACAAACTTTCTCCTCTGCATTTGCAATTAGTCACGTAATATAACGGCGACGTTATCGCAACGAAGCGCGATTTTCTGTGCATCACAACGCGCCTCTTTAATACTCTATACGTATCATCATCATAAATGAAGAAAAATGCGGCGTACATTTATGAAAATTACGATATATACCGCGAGAGGAATATAGAATATCTCAGTTACATTGCGAAATGTTGCACCCGTGCGGTTCGCGAAATACGAAGCTGGTTTTATTAAAATACTCTTTGCTTTTCCCTAGACTCAGGGAATTAGTTTTAATCATCAGAGTATTACTTTCTCCAGTATTAGAAAAATCAGAATTTTCTTTGTTTCTTAAATAGAGTTGGTTGACTTCTTATCGCGACGGTTTACTTAAGTAATATGAACTCTCCGAATAATAACGGTAAAGCTTGCACTTCGAATATACCATCAGTATTATACTTGCTGCAATTGTGAATGTCGCCGTAAAATCAATATTTCGAACGATTTAACCGAAGAAACGCGATTGTTTCTAAAGATAGCATACATAAATCGTTGCATGCCTCGTCGCGCTATCAGCCGGTAATACGAACAAACGATTCAGTAAAGACTATATATAGTGCACTTATTAACGGAACAATTTTAATGCGCGATAGTTTTTAGATATTATCGAAATTTTTTCTTAGTATATAAACCGTTTAGTACTGTCGCTTTTAAGCGACACATGAACGATAATGAGTGTTCGTGTCATTGGCTCTATAGTATGGAGCTTACGATTGATCCCATGCATACGTTTGTATCAAGATCGTATACATATCGGGAGAAGCCTTGGACTTGTACTACAGTAACGCTTAGACATCTTACTCAGTTTTGAACGACTTACTAACACACGTTGAAGGTCGTAATAAAAAGAATTTACGACTAAACAACGTGCGTCATTATCCTTGTTGTTTTCATGCGCTCTAGTATCTATATCAAGAGAGTGAAAAATACGAGAATGAAATTCGAGAATTGAGACTTGGGAATATGCTTTTTATCTCTCTTTGTTTGTTTAAATTAAACGATTTATACGAGAATGTCGTTTTGTATGGAGATTGTATGATGTTATAAAATTGAAAATAAAAAGATGTTTTTTCGTGGAAATTTTGCTATGATATCAATGATATGACTATCAATTATGTTAATCACGATGACAATTTTTTGTTGCACTTTAAGTTTTTGCAATATGATTATATAAAAAAGCTGTATACAAACATGAAATATCAATATTATGCATATTATTTAAATGGAAAGTAGCATATAATGTCATTGTGTTTATTATTACACAAACACATTACAATACGAAATTAAAACAGCTTTTAATTTGCATACTAAATTGACTTCGAAAAATACTCTACATTAATCCTAAAAAGTTATTTTAAAAAGCATCAGCACATATCACAAGATTACTTCGTTTAAACGGAGCTTGATTAAATCTTTGGATTTTACGTCTATTGAAATTATAATAGTTACATCGTTAACGTGTTTGTGTTACGACATAATAACGATGACGATACATTGCCACTGTATGACAACTAATTATGATACAGCACGATTATTGCGTATTATTGTGACTATTACGTATGATAATAATGTACGCGTTATACCATTGCGCGATGCGTTGGGCACAACGTTAGTACAATACAAATAATACGATATTATCAATATGCAACATGTTTGCCAGCATTAGTTCTATTAATAACAATAGAGATTGATGTGAATCTGAAAATAAAGTATAAGTTGCAGCATGTTAGCGACTTTGAATATATATTTTCTGATAAATAGTTTTACTACTTTGACTTACTTTGCAGCTTTAAATTTAAATCTCGAAGAACGTAGTCGTGTTATTTATGTTAAGCTGTTAATACCTTATGCATATACTTGTACTCGTATATGCATGCTGGAGATTTAAAGTGCTTCTCTAGTTATAAATTTAAATATAGCTCTTTGTGCTTTGGTTATTATGCTGCGGTTGAATCTTTAAGAGGATTCGTCGAATATATAGTTCATACATTTATTACTCGCATCTCATTATACATTAAACCGAACGATATTACAATTTTATTAAATTATAAATTTTACGAAGTTATGCGAAGGATTAAATTTGGGTATAACTGCTTAAGCGTTAATAAGGCCAGGATAGCGTAGGATTTATCATAATTACTCGTACATGCAAATTTTCTTCTCCTTTTTTTCTTGCTCATACAGCGGTTTAATCCGCAAAAGTAAAATACCCTGCGGGTAAAGACGACGACGACAACAACGACAACGGCGAAGCTTTAAGCGACGACGTCGTGGACGAGGGATCGTAAATCCGCGTCGCGGAAGTTCGAGAACGAAGCGGAGCTGTACGAGGTGAACTCCGGAATGCCTTGGGGCAAAACGAAAAAGAGAACGTCGAGCTGGAGCGGGAACGAGAGTCGAAGATGCGCTGGTAATGGTGGCAGCGGCGGCGGTGAACCTGGAGGTGGCTGTGAAGGTGTGCATCATGGGTCGGTGCAACGCGCGGGGTCGGGGCAAATGGGAAGGGGGGGGCGAACTTGGGATGGTAAACACGGGAACCGTGCATCATCCGAGGATCGAACTTCTCTCTACGTCCCTAGAGGAGTCTAAGATCTCCACGCAAAGCGAAATTCAATAGGCCGTTCCCTTTTAAGAAATATATGCATTTCGATGCCGACCCGCGGCTTTGACGCGGAAAGGGTGTGAATTTTGCAGTCCCTTTCTGCGTCACACGCAAGAATAACGAAATCGCCGGCGCTACGAAATTTCGGTATCGGCTGAAATTGAATTTTCTTCTCGCGTCAAGAAATGTGGCAGCGATATCCGATGCAGGCAGAATATATATACGCGATGTTGGTAAAATCCTTTGGCTTCGAATAAACATTATTTATACAAAACCATCAGTAATTACATAGTGCATTAATGCGCAAATTCCACCACTTTGCATTAATTAACGCGACTGTCTATTAAGTCACTGTATGTATTAAATAAGCTTGAAACGCGTTTACCTGGTAACGGGCGTTTATGGCGCCGCGGCCGCTTCGAACATTTCAATAGACTCAGTCAAATTGAGTTGATTGAAGTCGAATAGCTCGTTATTGTTGGCAGTGCGGGTAAGCAATTCTGTCGCGCGCATAAATTACTATGGCTCATGAATACGCACGTTCTTGTTTCCCCGGATATGTGGCGAAGAATTAATTTCTCGACATCTGATGTAACATTTACGCGTTATATTGTTTGTGGAGAACGGGCTCAAAATCCTAATACAGCAACTTCAACCTGTCTCTTGAGCCGCGCATACGTGAATTTAATTACCATAAATCGTAGCTTACCGGTTTGCAGTGCGGAGCAGGCATTCCGTTTTACAGTGCCATCATTAGTGCAAATATCGTAGCTAACGTCCCTATCCTCTGCAAGTCGGTACACACGACAGATGTTAACACCGAATTAACACGTACAACGTACGACTACACGGCACCGTGGCAAGTTAACAGCGTTACCGGCACGTCGATATGATCGCAATTTCAGCTTACAACCATAATTATCGCGTACTGTACCAGCCATATGCCTGAGTGGGCTCTACTAAAACGTACTTTGCCGACCATTAACATTAACTGCAAGAGATGCGGCATCTCATTAGACGACAATACTTAGCCGCACAAGTATCAGAAATACTTTTTTGGGGCAAAGTATTTTTATCGGTCGTTTGGATGTAGTAATTAAACTTTCGTATAATGTTCAAAGATATATTTGCAGAGTGTTTATGAAAATGTTTATGAAAACGTTTGGTGGATTTTTAAAAAAATATTTCCTGTTATATAATTCACAACCGGTTGTTCAATATGTAATTCGTGTTATATTAAGGATTTAATCGTCATTTATTTTACTCATATAGCAACAAAATTAAATATAATATAGAAAGTAAACAAGGACCTGGTGCATTAACGAAAAGACCACATATTGCGATATTTACAATGTTAATTATAGATACAAACAACAAATAAAATTAGAATTTAGGAATTTTGAACGGAAATTATGGAGGGGAAATAGATTTATTGATATAGAAACTGTAAATTAACGTCTAGCAAATAACAAACAACAAATATTACAATGTCCTCTAATCACAACCGGAATGTAATTACACGGGTTAATAGCGTCGTTTATTATTAAAACGAACAGGAAAGAATTGCTGTATTACTAATCCACGTATATATAATATTAATCAGTAATATTAATCGCTATGCAAATATTGTAGTTCTGGTAAATTTAATAACGACATCGATAACCCGGCTCCTGCGTGTGCTCTTCCGTGTTTGTATAAGTACTTCCGTAAGCGGATACAGAGTCGTAATTAGACGTGCTGTACTCGTCGAGAGAAGCACTCGAAAAGTAAACGAGGAACGAGTGAGCAATAATCCAACAAAGACGGGCGTGCACACCCACACGAAGAGCACGCGTGCATAACAAGGGGCAACACGTGTGTATTCACGTTCTCTCGTCAAATACCGTTCGTCCACTTTTCCTTAGATCTAATCGTGCGCAAAAATAAAGAATATTGTTCGATTTCCGCGAACAGCGATTGAAAAACTGCAAAGGTATTTAGGCCAGTTCTTGCAGCTGTTTTTCTCTTTTCCAAATTGTGTAAAATTTCATTTGAGATACGTTTACGTTGTGTCATGTCTTTCCGCGCTGTTATTTCTTAGGAAATTTCAATTTTAATTATAATTTCAAACGACTCGTAACTGAGACGCATTTATTACTGCGCTTTACGTCGCGCGTTTGTTCTTGAATGTCCCGCTATGACGTACAACGCCGGCGGCAGCTAATTAATAATCAGCGTAGCAGTTCAGAACATGATACGTCATACTTACTCTCTTCTAGAATTTTAACGCAAGAATAAGTTGTTCATTTTTACCGTACTAGGAGGATCACGAAACTGACATTTAGAACAAATGGGCGATGGAGTAACTAACGGTCTACTCTGATAATGTAATTTATTTTATACTTTTATGCATAATAACAAAAATACCATATCCAGTTTCCAACGCGATTTCAACGCGTTAATACTCATTATTATATTTGAGGTTTACGTTTACATCCTGGGCTTAAAATAATAACCGCGACGCGGTCGTTTGATCTCAAATGGAGTACGTGCAAAACGACGGCATATGGTACGGAATTATATATACGTCACTTTTCTGCATTCTTTCACGAGCCACGTTCGCATAAACTTCGATGCGCTCACAAAATCCCGTGGGCGGCGAGCGAAAACGAGCGACAGGACGAATTATGACGACACGTTAAATATCGCGCGATACGGACGGCAGTCGTAAAGAGGCGTTACCATGCCGTCGATATGCGTATGCATCTATCTATCCTCGGCGCGCATCTCGGTTGTCCGTCCGTCTATCGCTGGCTGTGCAACAGCGTTGAAATGACAGCAACACCGTCGATAGATCCGCTCTCCGGTTGTGGTCGCGACGGGTAAAAATACGCCAGCCAGATATTCTGCGGTAACTACAAATGCACCGAAATTGCAACAGTAAAACCCGAAAACTGTCTCTGCTGTGAAACGACAAGTGGGATAATCGCTTGCTTGATCCAAGAAATCCTGTAGCTCATTGCATAGAATGATAAAATGCATCCAATTTAAATTAGCAGTTGCATGGATCTCTTGATTTTCTCAGTATTAAAATTCTGTCAAATTTTATGCGTCTCTAAAACAGATATTTTAATTATTAAATATTTCATAAATTTTTATTTATATTTTGTAAAACATATAGCTATTAGCTTTTGATTATTCGATGTATAATTAAATTCCAGATTTAGAAAATTGATCAAGATAAGAAATTAAAGTGCAAATAGGATTTTATAAGTGCAAATAGGCCTCTCTACGTATTAAATAATAAATATTAATGTAAATAATTACTATTTATTTGTACGCTTCTAGGATATTACGTAGAATATAGAGAAAATATTTTCTTATCGCAGAGCGCCTACGCACAGTTATTGGCTTCCGTTTTTCCAAGACTTTATCTTTCATCGCAGTATCTCGGGTCTTCTCTTATCCCGCGTAATTTTTCATAATTATAATCGATATTTTTCTATCCAACGCCATGGAAACACAGCGAAAAATAGTATTTTTCTTACGTAACACTATCCTCGAAGAAATAAAGAGCCTGTTAGACACGTATAACGTTTCTTTTTTTTTTAATCCGGAAATTTGGAGAGACAGAGAGAGAGAGAGAGAGAGAGGGGGGCAGAAATAGCGGAGAGTACTAGTTTTACACAAAACGATCGTAAAAAGACCTATATAATGCGCGCGCGGTACGAAAAAAAACTCCCATACGCTTCGTCAGCCAGATAATTGCTTTTTAAGTTGGGTAATATGCAGAGGACATGCTTTGTCCGCAGCTTTTAAACCACTACCGAGCTATGACGATATCTCTCTCGTTGCATTATGCGTCGGAATTCTATCTCCGCCATTAATACGCCACTTCGATTCTCTCTATACGACGTCAAACAATCTTGCCAGCCAGTCGTTAAGTTTAGCGTCTTCACGTTCTGAAACAGTTATTTAATTATTGCGGAATTTTGCGCTATTTATATTTTTTGATTTACGACTCTATTCTCGATTTTCGGGTTGACATGATTTAAAGAATACTAAACATAGCAATGCTGTATAAGATATCGACATTTCTATTTCAACACATTGAAACACTTCTTATTTGATCTAAAACAAATTCTCAATCTCGATTATTTGCGCTTTGATTTGACAATCTCAGACACTTTGACAATTCTTTAGAAATTTTTGGTTAAAATGAACAGAATTGATTCTCTTGTTAATATCGTTATTTAAGTTATATAGTAATCGATTTCTTTATTAATATAAATCTTTACTTTTCTTTCTAACTTAAATTATACGGAGAATTTTGCCTCGCTTTCGTCTCGTTTTAATATATGTAGTTCTTCTCATGTTACTTTAATGGATTGCACGTATCTCCTTGACACTCGAAAGCCTTTCGTATAATCGCGTTGCTCTTGAGAATGAGCAGTATGTAAATTCCTAGCTAATTTCCTCGCCCGTCTACGGCGACACGTTCATTTCTTACAGCACGTGGCTTGTAATTATCAAGCAGGATATTTGATTTCCTTTACGCAAGCAAAGAGAGACGCACTCGCGTGCCCATTTCCAGCATCTTCTCAAAATGTTCTACAGTTCTATATATACGGTTTGCGCATATCGATGTACGTCAGAATACTGCAATTTCGAACTATGATATTTCCAGCGCACGCGATTAAAAATGTCTGCCGTTCTTATTTCACGTGCGCGTCTAATTTCGTTGTAATACACGAAATATGCAAGATGATTTTATTATGCTACAATACACGACGTGTTTCTCCTGCCTACACGTAAAACGTCTGCATGTATATTTTTGGCCGGAACAGAAGCGCGAAATTAAATTCGAGGAATATTATGATACGTGTCTAAACACGCAAATATCTCGCGTCTTTCATCGCATCGGGCTTCATCGAAATGCGTTGCCAGTTCATCAATTCGGTACCGCGCATTTCGCGGCGCGTCGATTTTAATTTGCGTATTGAACGAGATCATTCGTCAAGGATGACACATAAATAATGAATTGGGCAGACTGTATGACTTATATTATATTTTGCGAAAGTTCCGTTCGCGCATATAGGCGCGAACCAAAAACCGTCTCTGCTTATGGCGAGAGTCGCAGAGAGACATCGGTCTGATGGTTGGGTCATATTATATCGCGATATCATAGCGCATATGCAACCGGAGCAACAGGGGGGCGTGTGAACGTACGCGGGATGACTGCAGTGTGTGCGTACGCGTTTCTCGGATTTAATTTCGCGCTTCTATTCCGGCTAAAAATACATACGTACATACATGCGGATCGTTTCACGTGTGTAGGGCAGGAGAAACACGTTGTGCGTGTATACGTGCAACGAATTGCGCCGGAAAGCGAGAGACCGGTCAGCCGGCGAGCGCAATAGGCGTTATTTCCGGCCGTTGTTTTTTTGTGTTCGCCGCCGAATACAGCCGGTAAGAAAAAAAAAGGTATAACACCTCTATGTACGATAGATTATAATCCAAGGATCACGCAGCACAACGTGACATATTGCGACCGGCGCGGCGAAAAAAAAATTTCGGTTATCAGTCGTTTCGGAAACCGAACTTTGCGTAATTTTACGATATTGATTGTATTCACCGTGTATTGCTAATTTCTTTATTAACGCTTTGAAACTCAATGGAGCGGCAACATATCCATGATTAATATATCTATATACGCATGGCCATTGGATGCCGCTTTTTACCTTGAAATTCTTGCAGGAACCGAACAATGGCAGTTGGCCCGCGTGCATTAACACGTGATGCTATATAGGGTTTTTCATGGATCATAAAACACCTCATAAACTTGGAATCGCTTTATTGATAATATCATATATCGAGATGATAGGATCGAAAAATAAGGATCTATAACTTTCTGAGGAAGAAAAAATCGATCCTTTATTACTCGGTTTCAACGTTTAACGTGAAGTAGATTATTAATTTTCATGAAATTCACTGTTATATGTCTTAATTCTGGTTGGTATTGTATATTTTAATGTAAAAACTTACATCTAAAAAGTTATATCGGAAAGGGAATTATATTTTTCTTTTATTTTTTTAGCGAAGAAAGTGATAAATTTCGCGCGTGCCTTATCTTCGAGAAATATGTCTCACTTGGGAGATTTCTATACTTACGAAACACTCTCTTGGGAGATTCCCGTTTTCGCAGTGCTTTGTTTCACGACGAACTAAAAAGAAGCGCACCAATCATGCCGCAAGAAACTTTGGGAAGTGACACTTCCCGATCAATGCTGTTTTTTCGCCCATCCAACATATGATAAAACATTCATAAACAAGATTGGCCATTTTTATCGTTTTTTATCTAGTTTACCTGTTTTCTATACTCGATATTTATTATATTTATGTAGCATAATTTCAAGTTTGTGTATACACCGAGGTGTACCAGATCGATTTCTCATTTCACATCGATGTTTAAAAACTTTCTTTTGCCACATGGGAGCCGTCCCTCATTAACTATTGATAGCAATCTCGTCGAAACTTTTCACTCCAAAAAAGATAGAATTGAAGGAAGGAATGGAATTGATTACACGGAACACATTTTGTAAATTAAAACCTCATCAAGTTGCATTCGGGTACTTATAAATACGTTCGTCGTGGATGGGTCGGTATGTGTGCGCATGCATGTGCATGGCGGAATATTCTAGGTAGCTTGAATGAAATTGGATCCGCCCGGGCGAACGAAGAGAAGGAAGCTTCGCCAAGATTCTTCGGCAGGGGCGAGGAAGAAAGATGGTTTCGTTCGAACGAATAATCAGGAAGAACCTGCGGTAATCATTTCGTGCCAATCGAGTAGTTTCCTCGTGCAATCTCGGCCCCGGTGCACCTACGTGGCTTCTCCCTCTAAATCTGCGCACGTGATGCATCCGACTAACGACCCTCTCGGGGAGCCAAAACGTGTCTCACGAATTAAGCACCCGACACTGGGTAAATCGAGAAGGAGAACCCCGTAGGAATTATTTCTGTGCGATAAACGAATCGACTCCGCGCGCAGCGCGGAATTTGCGAGGAAAGTTGCCTCGGTGCGTAAGACGAAAATATATTACACGGGATTGAACGTGCTTGGAAGAATTCAGTATGGATGTTGTCATATATCTACATAGAAACGAAGTAACTACAGCTATAAACTTTATTTACTGTCTTTGTTTAGCAAGATAAATAACTTTGAGGTTGTCTAAAGAACATAAAATAAATAGCTGAATACATTTTGTGATATCATGTGTGGGAGATTTAGAAAGATATTATCCTGGCTTTTTTTATAGCATCTTTATAGCGTCTAATGTTAGATACCTTTATAACATCTAAATTTATGGTCATATAATCAAATAGCAAAAGATGAGATCAGAAAAAAATATTTTTTACAAATATTTGCAAATGTTTATTCATTACATTTATATTAATCACTTTTGTCACGTTATATGAATGCCTTGTGCATTAAAAATTATTAGCCCAATAGATAACACTGAAGAAACTATTGTTTATTTTATTTTCTTCTCTAGCACGTAAACACGTAACAGTTCTATCTTCACGCGTTGCGCTCGCGTCAAGCATTCGTTTTGCCGAGCGCCAAGTTTCATTCCGAACGAACTATCCCATCATTACACGTCAGCGAGTCAAAGAACGGAGGATCTCGATTGAAGGGACGGGGAAATAGAAAAGCGGGGAAGGTATTGCCAAAGTTCGACGGGCTACCCCGTCCACCCATTAGCGTGTCAGTCATTCCGGCCGTGTAATTAAATTCCGTGCGCCAATGTCGCCGTACGGATCCCCGCCCTTCGGCGAACAAGTCTTTTTTGAAGCTGCCGCATCTATTCCCTCCCCCTCCCCTCTCTCTTTCTCTCTCTTCTTCTCCGCTTGATTCCTCGAAATCAGCTTGGCGCGTTCTGTGGATGGTATCAATATTTTCCCTGGGAAAAATGTCAGGTCAGCTCCCGGGAGACGCGGGGAGATGGGACGCGCCGGGTTGCGCGGAGGGTGATATTCTTCCGGAGGGTCTCCTTGACATCGATTCTATCCATTTCCACGTTTTCCCGCATTTCTTACCGCTCTGCAGTCTCATTTTCAATTTATCCCTGGCGCCTTTTATCGCATTTTTCGTTACTCCTACCCCCGTATCCAGAGAGTCCGGCGACGAATGGGCTCGCGCGAATACAACAGATAAAACGAAAGTTTATATCGCCGCGGGGCCGCTCGTTTAAGGTGGGAGACCGGGGGGGAGGACTGATTAATGGACTTCTTGCTGAAGGCGGATGTATACCGATGAAAAAAAAATTTAGTCGGGAGGAGGCTAGTGGCACGAGAGAAAGCTGCACTGCTATACTATGGCTGTACTATGGTCGATTTAATTGAAGTTGTTAGGCGCCGTAATCATCTAGGTGCTGTCGTTTAATTGTTCCGAGATGACTCGCGCGATCATCTCTTCTGAAATTATTAACTCGTAGGATTGACGTCTATTTGCATAATTTTGAAATAATTGCAGATAAAAAGATTTAAAAAATGATATCTTAATTCCAATCTATTAAACCGTTATTTACTGCTTTAAACATAAATTAATGCATGGTTAATGAACCTGTGAATATATGTATAGCACCAATATCATTACGTTATATTCATATCCATTCTTTCTAATTTTTTCTTTCTATGATTGTTACAGAGCGATATCATGGGATTTTCCAACGTTGCACGAAAAGGGTTGCCGACGCAAAGAAATAAACTCCGAAAATTGTTTCGCGTAAGAAACACTGCGCCTGTACATCGTTCCTAATTGACAGATAGAGGGAAGGAGCCGGGCGGCGGGGGTAACTAGAAGCGGGAATGAGAAGAGGGTCGGGCGGAAGACACGAAGCAGCGTTCGAAATTTACGAGTGAGTCGGTTTGCTTGCACGTCGTGGGGTCCAAGATGGTGTCTAGGGGCGGTCGTGCGCCGTAACAAATGGTTCAGCCGTGAACCCGCTCGCCGTGCAACGACACCGGAAACGGGCGGCAGCTATCCGGCGAACGAGCGAGCGACCGAGCGAGTGAACGAACAGGAAGATCCGCAAGAATTCGCGAGGACACGAATGTGAAGCTTGCCCCCGGTCCATCTCTCGCGTGGCGAATTGTTCCGAGACACGAAAGCCGAACGGCGGGGTCGCGCCTCGTTTACAACGAAATTGCCCGGAGACAAGATGATTCCGAAATGTCGACAATGAAACGGCGTGCGTTTCGCGACGATCATCCCGTGAGAGAACGCGTCGCGATTTCCTTAATACGCGTTCGCAGAACCTAGAGATGACGAGGTGTCGCGCGTCTCGACATTGAGATCTCAATAACGGTTGTTGGACCCATGGTAACCTGGCCAGATGGGTTAAAGAATCGCGACTCGCGATCGACAGCGCGGTCTCGTGCCGTTTGCGAAATGGCGATCATACCGCGAAAGTGCAACAAGTGGTGTCCAGATCCTCAATGCTGAGACATCATCGATGTTACTCGACAGACGGACGAGGGGATTTGATCCGGGGCCTGATCAGGTTCGCGACCGGTTGGATCGAGAGAGAGTCTCCAGGAGGACCGCCGCGCCGTCGTTGTTTCCTAGAAACGTACGCGACGCTAGTGGGATTAAGCGCGTCTGATGAACTTTGAATCCGTTTCGCCCGTCTCAAGTACGATTGTCTCGAAATTTCTTCGTCAGGGGATTCCCTTTGCCGGTTTAAATAGATACACCTCCGCTGTGGGGGAAAACGTTCGACCAACGCATCGAGAGTCGAGAGGTCCCGGTCTGATGCTGTTAACCTCGTCAAAGGATATCTCATCGATCGTGGGATTGAAACGACGAGTAGCCCCAAGCTGGGATTTTAACTTGGTTCCAACCGCTGGCTTTCCTCAAATTCGAGTACTTGGATCTACCGATATCACTTTCACGTCAGGAAGCTATATAGAAGTTAAAGGAAACCTTTATTTATACGCCAATTTGCCCGGAATGAGAGAAAGACTAGTGTTATAAATTAATATATAAAATAATATTAATAAATTAATGTTTGTTGAAACGATTCGATGTTGCACGGTAATGCCCGAAGAAAGACTGCAAACGCGAGTCCATGGCGACGAAGGTGCTCCGTGCTGTGCAGACGCAAGAAACGCTCGCTGGGGATCATCGGCAATTCTTGGAGCTGCTACCTGACCTCTCGCCGGCAGATCCGTTGACTAACGTAGCAGCACCGTTTGCACGCCGCGGGCAGACACGTCCCGCGACTTGCTCAAGGACGGAGACTTTGCGATAATCCACGTTGAGGCGTTGTCGCATCCGCAGAGACGTCGTCGAATGAGACGATGGTGATGAGGATATCCGCAAGCGAAGCTGGCGTTCCTCTATTAGGCGCCGTCGGTCCGCGCTACGTCGTCAAGCAGGCGACGGTGAAGCGTTGCGTCCTGGCGCTCCTGCTCGTCTCCATCATCAGTATATTGTACTACACTCACTACATTATCAGCAGTGGACCGCTATCCAGGTAAATCCATACAATGCATGAGCAATTTTGTCTTTAGAACGGCAGCGTGATTATTGATTGACGTTAACCCACTTTGCGTTCCGCAAATAATCAGAGATCTTATTTAGAACTCATCTTCTAAATCTTAAGTCTATATTCTGAGAGTATAAATTAGTATTTATACTTATATGAAGTATTTTGCAGCTTTTCGTAACATATAATTCATATTTTTTAAAGATATAAATTAAAAAGAAATGGTTTAAACGGTCTGAATGGGTTGAATGATTTGGAAATAAGCCCTTCAATTCTGAGTCCGAAAAACCGCTGTCTACTTGAGAACATTTACATTATTCGCGTAAACAGAATAATGCCTAATTAGCACAAGATTTTTACGCGCGGCATCTGCTGCTGGCGAAACTTTCACAAACTCTTTTTGCACAATAACCCAACGTGTTCATCGAAAAACACTTGTACAACTTCTTCAGATCGTTGACTCTCATCGTCTCGGTCAAGAATGATCGTAGGAATGTAAAATGAAGAGCGTAAACTTTGCACATTGCTATGTAGTGGGATTACGTAAACTTTAAAATACACGATTATAGTTTCGTAATAGTGCTGCAATAATAGCATGCAAATGCAACGGAGAATACGCCGTTAAAGATGCCGCGGAAGCGAGTTTACAAGGGGCGATTAGTATTGAATGGCGAGAGACGAGTCGTTTGACGATAGGTGAAGTAAAATGGCGACACTTTTAATTACTTTGTATGCAATCAAGCAAAGGCAAAGCAGACCAATTAGAGCCGCGAGTTGGCTGACCGTCGCGCGCCAGCCAGTTCGTAACTCTGAAATTGCGTGGTCGCGTGCAACGTCCGCTGGTAGGGGGATCTTCCGGCAGGAATCTCGCGCGTCGTAGACTATTTCCATTGACGTCTTTTTTTTTTAACACGGCAACGACGCGGAAAAGTGGTATCAGGATAAACGAACGCGATTGGCAATTATCCGCAGGAAATAATTTATCGTAGAGAGACACGTTATAATCGCGAAATCAATAACATCTTCATTGATATCAGCAACTGAAATCTTTTATTTGAAATAATGAATTGTTACTGACCATCTAATTAAAGAAGCGAAACAACGATCTCGTGAAATAATACCATCGGAATAATTACGGAAATAATAATAACGATACACAGATACCGATAATGTAACAACGGTCTTATGATTTCAATAATAGTCGAGATAAATGCGAGCCGTTTTTATCGAAGTCCGGAGTCACGAGAAGCATCAACGCGACAGATAATAGGTAGAAAAAAGGCGCGTGTATAGTTTCCCCCCCCCCCTCCCAATTTCGCAGATAATGAATGTATAACACCAGCAGGAATTCCACGGAAAGCAATTTTTATTGATGCAGAAATATCGGTAGTATCAAAGGGCATTAATCTAACTTCGCGGTAACATATTTCCATGCTCCGTAGTAATAAAATATTTTTGTCACGCAGCTGGCACACCATCCATTATACGTAAATATACGTGCGGTTGTTATCAAGAAAATCGCGTACAGGAAAATTATACTAATTACTTTTGATAATCAAAGAATAGATGCATGAAATTATCATTGACTATGCTGCAGGATGTTTCATATCTCTAATTACATGCTGCGTTATAACAGCATAACAGAGTCTGAAATATTGAATTAATCATTATTAAATTACATCTTTACCGTTTTTTTTCTGCAGCAATAAAATTTTTTTTAACTCCCTAATTTTATCGGAAAACGATGTTAGAAATTTTTGAATGTTTTTTAAAATCGAACAGCGTACCCTTTGATCATTCACTTGGCAAACGAGCAGTGCGCAAACGAAGATAGTCGTGAATTTTAGCGGGCGTAGATCTCGTCTACCGTTGTAAACTATCTGAGAATTCGTGTGTAGGAAGCTCGAACAACCCGCGCAAAGACGAAATAGTTTGTGGACTCAGTGAATTGGCAGGTACCTTCGGTCTTAGAGACGATCCCATTTAAATGTACGAGCGCAAGTATATATCTATGTGCACACGAACTTACATCTATATATATATAAAGGTTATATATATGTTTCCGTAATATAACTGGCCCAATTCCAGTTTTCTTCGATATCCCACAGTCCTCTAGGATTGCCTGACTATACGACGCCCGTCAGGCAGAGAAGTAAATTCACAGTTAATTAGAGAAGAGACGAACAACCCCGACGATCTGAGACGCTCGCTCCGGTTCTACGATTCTATTCAGTCTGTCACAATAGCGAGACAACATGCAAGTACAGCAAGTATTTGTTGAAAAATATACGATAATAATGATCGCACAGCAGACGGTGCGCGCTTCCGAGATATATACCTGAAACGAAAACGTGTGTCGCGTGAGCGTCACAGACCGCGCTGATATTTCCAAAGGTGCGGAAATTACATCGTGGCCGATGTTTTAGCCATTACATACACGCGAAGTTTCGCATTTTTCTCGCACGGGAATCGAAGTAATTAAAGTATAATTTCCCTCGTGCGCGCCCGCGCGCGCCATATACGCGACCGGTCTTGTTGAGTGAGAGCTTAACAAGTTTTCTTCGACACGTAGTCGACAAGATTGTTCTGAAAATCGATCCCCTCCTCGAAATATTGCTTATGTCAGGCGAAAAAGTTCGGGATATATTTTTCTAGCGGCGCGACGGTATTGCCGAGTTGCAAACGGCTTCAAGAATGTAAACCGCATGTTTACGCGACCGCGAAAACTCTCCCTCGACGACAGATCGTAATTTACTTCGCTGCAATACTAACGGGCGTATCTGTTACCAAAATATTCGTTATAATCCTGCAACGTGCATCATATTGGAGACCGGGGAGTCGAGATGTATGATATATGACTCGTTACTACGACACTATACCTAGAGACTAAGAGACCGGGGCATAAATCTTCGTGCACGCGCCATCGGGTTAGTTGCGATAATGCCGTGATCTTACGAGGATCAATCTTAATAGATAAGCCGCGACACCGTGGAGTTCTGTAGCCGATCACAATGCGCGAGTATCCGATGCTCCTATCGTCAATCACAGAGTTTAATACAGACCAGTACGGGACATTGACATGTAATATCACATCTATGCTGACGTAGCCCTTTATAACCATCTGTATAATCCAGGCTGCACCATCCTATTGGCAAACATGCGATGATATCTTGCGGAAACTGTATTGCGAGACATTGCATTTCGGTATTTATAATTGCACTGCCAATTTAGATAAGACAAGACGGACTAGGTGCGATTTATCGATGTCCGAATCTACTCGGATTGATCATCTAATCAAGTCCGGCTGTACCTCATCCGTCCACGTTGAAGCGTGTAAATTAGATTGTGTTGTCATCTAAAATTTTCTGCCATTTTTTGAATATTTCAAGTAAAATTTAGAAAAATTATAATTAACATCTTTTCATACCAAATGAAAATGTTTATCGAAAAAATTTTTTAGATGTGTGATATACATATATCCATATATTATACAAAAGAATTAGTTATTATTTACATAAAATTACAAAGATATTATTACACTGATAAATTACAATTATATATTTCTCTATTAGTATTTTATACAAAAATGTATTACAAACTATTATATAATAAATATTTTTAACGCCTTCTCTCAGTCCACGACGTCGCTCTTGTAGTAAAATGCATTATCGCGATGGCAGTAACAAATTAGCGGAATCCACGAGCGCGCAACATGGCAATTTTAGATCCCTCGTAGGATTCTGCCTCGTCGCGTCGCGATAGTGTCAGCTGTCGCGGCGTCTGCAGCTATGCATCGCCGTTTTTGTGTGCGGGCGCGCGCTATCGCGCGATAAATCGTTGTTTTACATTTTGGACAGTGACGCGTAAACGCTATTTAAAGTAGGATACCGAGACACAAAGGTAGCGGCAGGAAATTTATCGTTAACGGTGTCGCGCGGCTCATTTCTTTTTTTTCTTTTTCAACGTCGCAAGTCTTCCCCGCGAGAGAGCCACGAAATAATATCTCACTTCCGTCGGTTGCACCGCTGACAAAAAGTACATTCATCTCCGTTGAATAATTCTTTCGCCATTAATCTAAGAAATCGCGATTACACTGTCATCACGATGTTCTCAATGTACGCGCGTCAACAGTGGGCGGAGAAAATTCGCAACGATACTGTCGCGAGAAACCGTCCAGCGTCCTCTGTTAAACGCGAGCGTGTATTAACACACGTGCCGCGTAAAAGGCGGAAGCGCATTCGCGCGAGATACGAGATGCAACTTTATCTTTCTCTCTCTCTCTCTCGCTCTCTCCCTGTAAAACGAGAAGCAATCGCTCGATCTATCTCGCGTGCGGTGTAGACTGAAGAAAGAGAGGCGCATTCCCTGTCGTGGGACTCGTGGGACGTGAAATGCGACCGGATGTTTGTCGCACGCCCAATCAGCGTCAATTCAAGCTTCTCTCTTCTCTCGACTATAGCCTTACGTCGGCGCTAAGCTTCCCACACGCACATACGCAGTTCCTTCCTATCACTAGCCACGCGCCTTTTGCACGATGCATCTCGTCCTGCTCTTGAACTGCGCCCGAGAACCGCGCCCAGAAAAATTTTCGAGCGCGTTAAAGCTTTCCTATCCGCATTTTGCATTCCATAAGTATATCGGCTAATTTTATAACAAAAAATAGAATATGCATGTATGCATGTAGCATCTTCATATATTTGCGTTAAATTGGAACAGTTGTTTTTAATTTTGAAGGACGTTTTTGCAATCTCGTAATTTGTCTTACAATTAGCTTATCGTACCAAAAATATCAAAAATTATTCAACCATCTAGCATTTATTATTTCCATTTCTCTTCCATTTTTTAATAATGCAGATAAGTCTTGTAAAATTTAACAGTATAATAGAAACAAGATTGCAAAAGCTTTGTTTTTTTTTCTTTACATTTTATTAATAGTTATTATTCTCTTAATATAAAGTAAATTGTTTTATTGATGGCAGTATCTATTGATGAAAAATATTGACATCTTTTATATAAACTTAAAAGAAGATTGTATGTATCAAAGTTTTATCATTGCAACGAATTCTCTAACGACATCCGCGTAAATGTTAATTTAATTTCTGAACTTACGACGCCGCAAATTACAAGTAGACTTATAGTCCGGCTTACAATCTGAAATTAACTAATTAAATTGCGAGCGCCGCAAGAGCTCTGCCGACGCTGCGACCAATATCGCGAGTATCAGGGATAGAGTTTGTTCAACGTAGCGATGCATTATTCATCGCGTTTATTCGCCTGCGGAGTTTCGATTATTTTTAACAATTATCTTCTCGAAGTAGTAGTAATTGAATCATGAAAACTTTGGTCGCAAATTTCTCCGAGAGTCTCTTACAAAATTTATTCCGACATTAACTTAAACTTTAACGCTAGCCCGTGCTTACAGATGTTCTAATAATTAATTTTTCCGCGTGTCAATTATCATGTAAGAGTAGAATTGCTCACCATTGGCAAACATGTAACAAAGAGAATTATTTCATTTGACTTTATTTTAGAAAGAAGAAATAATATTTTTTCTTTGTTAAATATTTTATTCGATATATTTCAACATATTAAACATTTCAAATATTGAAATACGTTCACATTTCACATTTTAGAAATAAATCATCGGTGCAATTAGAAATTTCTCAATATTTTTGTTGATTTAACATGTATAACTTGTGTGTGTCGAGGGAAAACAATTTTCAATGGAAATTGCGAAATAGTGGTATCAGCAAAGGATTACCGGGTAGCTGAAGGTTTAAAGAGGCACAGAGACGATATACTGACCGAACAAACATAATTTTCGACGTATCCCGATTTCGATGCTTGTTCTCCCAACAGAGCAATATATCACGAAAGAAAGTAATATATGGTACGACTTCGCCCCCGCGAAGGATAATCGCAAAGGACGACGACAACGGAGAAGAATCTTTTGCTTTATCGACTTCCGGGGCCATCAGGGAGTGGTCGACGGAAGTCACATTCTATATTTACTCTTGCGACAATCCAGCCACTGGTAAACCATAATACCCCTGCAAACTTTCTAAAAATTGATTTTATCTTTTTTTAACTTCAATTTTCTAACTATGCTATTTTAACCCTAGACAGATTAACTTATTTTTCTCATACGTGAATGACTCACTAGGGTGTCACGATACCCCAAACTTGTACCGCGTGTATATTTCCAGAATATTCTTAGAAAACTTTATAATAGATAATTTTGTTTGTTGTTTAATAGGGAAAACGATAGTAGTCATCAATTTGCGGTAGTAAAAAAAAAACAGTAAAAAAATTTCGAAAAACAAGAAAAAGAACCAAAAATTGGGCTGAAATGAATATTTTTATAAAAAATGCTGTAGTTTTTCATAAAATTCAACGATTTTAAAATTTCCAACGGATTTTGAAAGACGAATAGACAACCTTCAAGGGCATGTAAGCGATTTTTTCGTTTCTTAAAAAAAAACATATTTTTTTGAACATCTGAAGTAGAGGAAATGACGAAAAACTGTCGGATGGGAAAAATCGCAAGAAATGGAAAGTAAAACAGATTTTGTCGATTATTATTTATTTGAAAGGTAGTCAAAAATCATAAAAGTATATGGAAACAGTAAAATTAACTCCACAAAAACTTCACAAAGTTTTAATCAGTTGCTGTGCAAGAACAGCAAAAATGGAATAATTGACCGAATCTTAAACAATTATATATGAAACAGGGGTAGAATTTTCCGGGGAGTGCTATTATAAAGTGTATAATTTTTCGTTACCGATTTTCACAAAAAATCTGAAATATACTTTACTGTGGTAAATGTCGAGCGTAAATGACTCACTAGGGTGTACGAACACCCCAAACGATTTTCTTTTTCGGTTTGCACGGATTTAACGCACTCGCTGAATGACGGAGGTCGACTGCCGGATGACTAAACTGAATTATGGTTAGGGTCTCGGTATGAAAACTAACCTTCCTAAGGCAGGGCTCAATTTGAATTTCGCGTGGGGTCCCGTAACACCCCAGTTAGTCTGTCTAGGGTTAATACATAGCACACTGTACTACATTAAATAAATATTTGCGAGTTTAAAAAACTTACAAATTTACAAAATTACGTAATAGTAATATCTCTAATTATGTTTAATATTTATCAATCCTAAGATATCTCGAAAATTTGAAATGCATATTAAAGCAAGATAGATGGATTCCTTTTTCATTCGCGTGTTTTTTTCCGTTTTCTTCATGAGCTTTCTTACTATAGGTACTCGAGTAACAGATACTTCCTATTTCCACGCACGACTGCACCCTAACTCGTTCTAGGCTCTCGTTCGTCGTACGAAATTCCGCCACGGCGACATTTCGCAGACGGCATCGAGCGGTAATTGCCGGCGTGCCGGCACAAAAAAGAAGCGAAAAGAAAGAAGCGCGTGCCGCATAGACCGTGGCGTAATTTCAGATCCTCCGTCGCGGGTGCCTCTCGCTTTTTATTCCCCCGTGCACCACTACCGCCAATTTACGCCCAAGTCTCGTGTGTAGGTAGAATACGTGCATCGTTCTCCGGTAAAGAGGAAAAGCAGGAAAAAGTAGGGTGGCTGCGGTCTCATTAGCGACGGCAACGGCCGAGCAAAAACTCGAGGAGCACTCGACCGGGAGCCGCCGCGCCGCGCCGGTCCGTCCGTTTAAAAGATGGAGGAGTGCCGCCATCGCCGATGTACGGGGATTTAATCGGCTATCGTGAATACGCGCGTGCACGCTGGACCGACACACACAGACACAGGATAGATAAAAAACTCTGCAATTACGGCGAGTTAAATGAGAGGCCGCGAGGCACCCGCATCGGTTCCGCTCAAGATCCTAATCGCGATCCCATCTAGTCTGTGATCGCAGATGAAACGCGAGTACGTTTGCATCGTTATCATTATTAAAGGCGTGCATTCAGGACGCGCGTATTCAATTTTACTAAAAAGAAAAAAATTTTCGATAGATCGTCAAGTGTGATTTGAAACGGGAATGGTGAATTAATTATAATACGTTTATAATATGCGTTATCTTTAATCAATTTTACTTGCACTATTTTGCACTCTCTGATTCCTTTGATAAAAAAGTTGCTTTGATCAGATATCGTTGTTTGAGAATAATAAATATTCCAGCTGGACGATTGTCATGCGCAAACGTTCTCTTTTATTGAATAAAATTGCATCTTTACGCTCACGCTTTTCAATGAATAAAATAGTGGCATTTGATCAAAGTTACACCCGAGATCAAAGTGATCTCAATTCACATATTTTCTGGAGTAACGCATACACTCCGCGCCGTTCAAGAAAACGTTTGAATCTCGATTTATCCCCCTAAAGCGATATCGTGATAACGAGGAAAATGATTCCTGTCGAATTTAAAATTAAACGAAACATGAGGAAAAAGACCGCTTGTACGTAAACTTAATTAAACACGTTAGCTCGTCGCAACGACAAACCGCAGATCCATTCACTACTAAATAATACGTGTCACGTGGCCGTGTCACAAATCGTCATGCATTCCGGTCTGGACTGTCGCGGAACAATGTGGTATGCACATCCAGGCCATTAACATTGTCCTGTTGCTTTCGCGGGAGTGCGTGAGAAGCGACCCTAATTCTGTCAATCCTGAGGGCGGTCTCTCCGACACACAGGGGTGGTCGCTGCTAGTGTGTGCCGGCGATGTTAACTCGTAATTCTCATCGATTCCGGTGTAAATATACCCGAGCATGTATACCGACCATGCAGGATTTCCGTTACGCGCGCTAGATATATACCGCGGCGCGGCATGAATCGCGCGGAGAAACGCTCGAGCGTACAAAGGGGAATGAGACGTGCGTACACGCGACAATCGAAACATGAAATGCGGTTCGGAAGGGCAAGTCGATAACCTCTCGTCCTCTCTTTTCCCCGCTCTTTCTCACCTGCCCCAAGAATTAATAGCTGCGAGTATCAGGAACTGCCGTCCGATATCGTTCGATTCTCCGGTTTGCAAACGAAAAGTATCGCCGGACACACGGTGCGCGTTGGCCATTTTCTACAACGACTTGTCTTTTTTTCGCAGAGTATACGGAATTAGCGAGCATGGCTATACATGAACCTTGATACCGCTCGTCTCTCGATAGAGAGAAACGAGTTTCCACTTGGTTAGTGCGAGATTTCCCGTGCATTTGCGGGTCCGTCGAACGTGCGACACGGGGATGTGCTTACCCATTGATGCATTGTTCTTGAAATGTAAAACTGTAGGAAAATACGCTGGTGTTCTCGAGGAAGTGTCGCGAGAGTGGCTCTCGCTCGGCTTTCGATTTTGATTGTATCACGATTCGAGTTCATCTGTAAGTGCATATACGTAAAACAAGATCCTGTCAGTTGCACGCGGAAATCTCGCCGATAAACCAGCGATTGCGCTCGCTAATCGCGTCCACTCGTAACATATAATCAGATGCACCTACCGAGCGACAATCAGTGATAACCTGCCAAGCTCACAGTTAGTCCTTGATCCGTGATCCTTCGGTCGTATGCGCATACACACACACACACACCACGCCACCGGGTATACGCGTCCGTTATTGGTTGTGGGTGGTTTCGGTGGATTTCGATGAATTAGCTGCAGGATATGACGCAAACGCGCGGCCATTGTACAATGTCCACTTGCGGATATCTACGTATCGGTCGTGTGGCCATGCAAAGCTCCATTCAAAACGTTTGCGATACCCTTGTAGCCCCGGCCAGCGTGTACGTACAACCCGATACCTTGTACCTAATATCACGCACGCAGTAGGAAGCTACGTGCTCAAAGAGACTGTTTCACGAGGAACGTCAACGACGAATTAGTCATCAGACGTAATGCAAACGAAATCGCCTTTAAGGCTTTACGCTACTTAGCGTATTGAATTGTGACATCAGACGCGAGAAATTACGAGTAATTTCCTCTTGCCTGTGTACATTTGAGCGTATCAGCTCTCTATTCACTATTATCACATTGAAAAGTATAGAATTTAATTGCAAAAATTAGCTTAATTTTATAACTACCTTTCGCCAAAGTGGTATATAATGACACGTTAAATGATATATAAGTCTTGTTCAACGTTGTCTGCAATTTCGTTGCTGTGATATCCAGTAATATCGGGGTATAATAATCTTAAGATTCGTGTTAGCGGCGTGGAATACGGGGGAAATCAAAATTGAGCGTTGCATTATAGTTTATGAACTCCAGAACTCGCGGACAGTCCGGCAACAGAACTCTCGCCAACAGATTCGGTAGTTACTCCTAATACCAGGGGAGGGGGGCTTGGGATCTTTGCGCATCGACGAATCCCCAGCTCGTATCCGAACAGGCGGTTTCACCGAACTTGGTGAACTTGCAACACGTCGCGCGAAACGCGCTCGGCGCGATCAATACGAAAAACACCACAGGATTCACCATCAGCCGAAACTGTTCGCAACTGTGCCCGCTCCCACGAGCGAGACTGCTCGTGGAAGAAATTCGCGGATCGCGCGCTTGCGAGCAACAATTAATAAAGCGCACAGAGGTAAGAGGTAACGCGAGCCGTGTAGCTCGCCGCGCGTTATCTCGTGACGTGCAATTCGTTTTGAAGGGCGTGGCTCAGGTGGATTTCCATGAATTAACCCTTGGACGCCGCACAAATCTCCTGCAGTGTCGCTGTTATTCTCTCCTATCTATATATTCGCGTGTCGGTGAGCCCTCATACACTCCTCTCGGCCTCAGCTCGTCGAGATGTTATACCGTGTCCCATTTAACGTACGTGGCATCTGATACTCGTTGCGGGTAACACGTATACACGTATACAAACACCTCTACCTATGCGCGTATAATACACAGGCTGCTGTGCGGCTCAACCTACATACAGGTGTGCCGTAGAAGCGAGCTTAATATACCCGTTAAAAGACTTTGTGTGCAGAGATACGCGGGGTGCGCTCCGGCGTGCGGTCGCACCCGGCAGTCGCTAATCATGTGCTTAATCATATCGCGTCTCGAAATTAACGCGAGAACGTATCGCGATACTTCCGCAAAGGGAGTAAAGTGGGTTCAGCAAACCGACACGACATTATGGAGTCCTTTACCGCATGGGTTTACCCTTAGAAGCTGCGGCGAGCTTGAACATTGGAGAACGACTCGGGAAATTTAACATATCGAGAAAATTTATAATAATGCTCTGTAGCGCGCACTGTGAGATTTACATTCACTCTGCTCTTACTTTTTAGATCAGAGATCAATCATGTCACTCTTGATTATTGAAACATTTAAAGGGAATCAAGAAACGATATCATGCAGTTTGAGATGTTTAATCAATGTGAAACTGACTGTGAGCGAAAAAACCGATATCGGCAACTCACGTTTTCATGTAGTAAAGTAACATTTTCATATTTCTTGTAGTTTTATAATTGAGATCAATTGTGACACACAATTCTGACATCCTCAATAATTGAATAGTTGGCGGATGGATTGATAAGCGATATCGATTGGTCCATAACATTCAATAACGTGCGGAACTGACGCTAAAAGAACGTTATCAATACTGTCGATACGAGCGCAGATTCTCAGATGGCAAATTCGTTTCCAACAACAATGTGTACGATGCGATATAAGTCATGTCGCACATCGGGGGTGCCAGTAAATGTATCGTATCGCCGTGAAAACATGATGGCGCGGCCGGATTTCTCCGCTCCTGGTCTCTCTGAAAGCCGGACCCAGGTGATTTCTCGTCGACTACACGTCCTTCCCTCCCTCCCACCCTTTTCCCGCCGCTCCCTCTCAGCGCGCCGTATCGCGGTAAAGGGTTCCGAGGCGTATGGATAGCGATAAAAACGGGTTTTACGCGGAGAAGAATCGGCGAAGACACAAAGGAGGAGACAGCGGGCGATATGTTTCGAATTGTGCGGAGTTGATATACGGCGGCACGGTCGGACATAGGAGGACGCAAACTTGGGTGGAAGGAAGCCCGGCGGACGGACGGACAGATGCCGTTGGTAACTCTGGAACAGAATGGGAGCCAATAATTCTTTGTTCCCAAGTGGAGCGCTTCCGTGTGGATAGAGATACATACGACGCCAGTATGCATCTCTGCACGTGTGTGTGTCTGTGTGGTGCCTATAGGTACACGCGCGTATATAAATTGCATCTCTCCCTTGAACGATGCATCATGGTTGACTGATTGCGCTCTATTGATTAGGTTTCCAATTATCGGAGGCAGTCCTGGTTGTTTCCATTTTCCCGTACCCCTTTTACAGAATCTTTCGCGCGACGGCTGCGAAACCCTTTTATTTGCCCGTATACAAAAGAAAATCGACGGGACGCCGTATTACTTTATCGAGCGCGGTGTGTTCCTCCTTTGATATTTCTTTCCGATCGTCCAAGTCTCGCGCGCGCGCGCGCGAGTCTCTCATTATCGCGACAAAATCATTGAATTTACACAGCAACTTGGTGCGCGCGCGCGCGCATCGCATGTAAATAAACGATTCTCGCTTGTTAACCGGCGCGAAACGTTTTATCGTGTGTTTTGCAGCACGTTTCTGGATGGTGTCATCGAATAAACGTCGGTGAAATTGGGACCGCGCGTGGACGCGAAACGAAAATCGATGAAAATGATGTTGCGAGAAGTTCGTGTATTTCACGTATTTCACGAAGCGTCTACAATCTGAATAGCACGGCCCGAGTACCATCGTGTGTCGATCGTCAAGTACTTATCGATGTAAACATGCTTGATACGGAGTCGTATCGAGGGATTTTCCACCGATAAGCCGCACTCTTTCACGTTCTTCTTGGCAACTTTGCATTATCGATGATGCGGTGATTCCTGCTTATCAAGCGATTGCTTATGCCTCATTACAATAATCCCCTTGCACCACGTGCGTCACTGTGAATCGAAAGAAGCGCGGAGATTGAGAGACATTTGACATTTCTACGATAGCGACGATGATCCACGATTAATTCCGCGAATATTTCCATTCGTCGCGAGTCGTGCAGTTTTTGCAGATAAAATTCAATTCTCTTTAACGGAATCAATAAGTTAAATTTATACTTTCTAGATAATTTGTTAATGCATATATAAATTTTTAATGAATCTCCAAGTAACTTTGAAAAATTCATTTTAATCAATTTAAATTGAGTTTCTTTCTAATAGTTTTTCAAACTTTAATGCGTTTTAAAAAAACTGATCTCTTTAACATTAGTTAGTATTATTTTACAAATGGATAAATTTTAATTTTTTAATAATTATGTATGTATGAAATCGTATATCAGCTTTTTTATTTTTGTATATTTGAAAGCTTATATATATATATAGGTATTTCGTTTGCACATTAACGGTAAAAATAAGTGGTTATTGAGAAATTATTTTTTTGCCGAGTTTTTTTGCCGTGAATACATGAAAGCGGAATAGTTTTTCCGCTTGCCATTGAAAGCTTTTTCAAAAATAAAAAAAATGTCATCGCGCGGTCGTTCACAAAATGTTATCGCTTCGGATCAAAAAATATGACAGCTTAATCCAATCTTTTATTACTTTTATACATCTCAAACCATTTATATGAAACATGGCAATGTTATTAACAGCAAATCCTAATTACTATGTATTATTATTCAAACTTATATAACAGTTTCTAAATATAACAGTTACTAGGCACGTGTAATCTTTGCATCTACGACAGCATTTTCGATGCTGTCTGCGGAAATTTTTATAATGATTATAATTGAGATAATAAAATCAAAACTTAAATGTTATAACAAGTTTTCACTTAATTTGTCATTTAACGATATGTCGCATTTAGATATACGAGATGTTGCAATAACCTTAATTCTTTTTCGCAGCATTGCAAGTAGATTAGCTTATCCGATTGACCTCTTTGAAATCTTGTAGCACATCTTCTAGGCAGATCTTCCGACGGCGTGAGCACCGCAATTATAACCGAAGCCTAAACTGAGCAGGTACAATCTGCCGCAAATAAGATAACATGCTCGCTCCCAGAATAGCTGTAGTTCAACTATTTTCATAATCATTTAAATGTTAAATTTATATATTTCTTTTACTAGTAGTTTTATTTTATTATACCACATTTATATAGTTCAACATAATTGCGCGACTCGTAATTTCTACATAATCATTTGCCGAATAATAATCCATTCGGCTCGCGAATTCCCATCACGAATAATGCCGTCAAAGCAACTGTCACGTAGTTACAGAGTCATGCATTAGACGCGGATGAAGATTGAGGAGAAACGCCGTCAGGAATTTTGCCAGTCAAATTCGAGCAGCTGCTGCGTCATTAGAGGCATTTCCGCCTAATTGTTTCAACGCCCGAGCACTCGAGTGGCTCACGTTTTCCACAGGCCTCAGAAATTGCGGGCGTACCAAAGTGGCGCTCCTTTGACGACATATTAATCGTCGCTCTACCCCTCCGGTCGACTGTGATACTCACCGTCGCTTATTAACGCTTCCCTCATTTGTAATCTCGATTACAAGCTATAGGTACAACGGCCCTGTAACAACTCGCTCACGACTCATCGCAATTATATTAGTATATCGTTATTTTACGCATGCAATTGCTGCAAGTGATTACACGTAATGCGACATTAATAAGACTTTATATGCGCGCATATAACTCGCGCGGGGAACACGCGCATTCAGATTCGCGTTCTGTGTCGCTGCCGATCGGCATACGTCCACACATTGGTACGTCGATACATGGATGAATAATTACAATTATCGGAATGACAAAAATTATTGCAGATCTGCGGAATAATTGGAAATCGCAGTGTCTTTCCAGGAAAACACTGCATTCGAACGGCCGCAGCGCACCGATCGACCGCGCTCGTGCATGTAATGCAGCGCGTTTACAACGTTCTCGCTATAAACGGGTAAAAACCTTGCGAGAGCTCGTGTTCGCGTCCCGCTCTTCATGCAGAGGAGGGAGGAAAAGCCCTTTCGCGCAACTCCGCACACCCCGCTCAATTTATCGTCTGTACGCCGGGGTTTGCGAGTGTATTTCACGGATCGATTGGTCGATACCGGGCCTCTAATTAGCGCAGTGCGAATTAAAAACTTCCGCACGACCGAATGTAAAACGTAAAAACGTCGCGTACGCACGGAAATAACGAGAGAGACGTAGATGAATTGATCTGTGAAATGCACGATTATATCTACATGAGGTATCCGGGCTTACTACATTATATAAAAGCTAGTCACAAAAACGCCTTTGTCACGAGAGCTTTTTTCTCTTTCTCTTTTTTATTTGTTCTGTTTCAAGCAGATGGATCAGGTACATTGCTTGATTAAAGATTATGCCGCTGGAAATAGTGATCGAAATGCAAGTTTTAAGCGTCGCAAGTCGCGGATCCTTTTTGCAAGTTTATATTTATTTATATTATATAAAAATAAGAAGATGTAAAATATAGAGTTTATATTGTTTGTGCTTGTAATATATCCTGACTCTGACATCTCGCAAGTCTATACCGCAATAAAAGCCGCAGAAACGAACGATTTTAAACTGCCAATTCAGATAATCGCTTAATGGCGGACTATTATACGGTGAAAAGATTGCGAATGAAATCCCGCCAGTCTCGGTGTATTGGCGATGTAACGAAGTGAAAGCATTTTGCTGCAACGTTTATTTCGTTCAATTACATTTGGCAGCCATAGTGAAACTACACCACGGGCTAGAAAGTAGATTCTCCGAGCTTGTTTATGGTTTCCCATATATCAGCCTTACGAACAGAAAGAAATGGCTTCAATCCTTTGTCTCTAATTCAGTCATTTAACTGTTGACTGGTAACAATGAAGCAATCTTTTCCATTATTCAAACGTCAATCAATATTATTATTTACATTTGTAATCCGATAATTAATTACACGTGTATTTAATTACTATAAAACTTGAAAAATGTACCATTAATATTTTTTAATAAACTTGTGCACATCGCTTTCATATAATATGTTTTACATGACGTTTTCAAATTTTTTAAATTCAGTTTAGATGAATTATCTGAAGAAAATTACATAGAGGTTTTTTCAGAGAAATATTTGAAAGCTTTATGCATCATTCGTATATTTGTGCGCGTACAATCGGCAAAAAATTTAATTAAGAGTCAACGAGAGAAACGGCGCATGGCGTGAGTCAAATATCGGTCTACTATTCTCGAGAAGTGTATTATGAAATTTACCACGGCTACCGCCGGTCTCAAATCGATGCGGCCACAATCCCGATGCTCCGGCCGCAGAAAACCAATACGAAGGAACCGCGCGCACGCTGAAGGCGAATTCAATTGAAGATTACAAGACCAAAAGATTCACATTCCCCATTTCCTCAAATTTGTCATAAAGTTGAAAAATAGTTTCTCTGCTACTATTTCAATAAATTACTTGAGCTTCTTTCACCTTATCTGTCGAATTGAACGTATACCTTTGACACGTACCTTTAGTGACAATAATGACACGCGATAAGATAGAAAATAAAATTGTGTCTCTCACTCAATATATAATGGAGGAAAATTGGAGAATGTGACTTCTTGTTTCCGCGCAATCCACAATTCCCAATGCTGCGCCACGACCGAACGAGAGATTCGCCGGTAACGCTGCAAACCGGTAGAATACGGTACCCTAGAGGCGAGTCACATCGCGATGAGAAGAACCAAAAAACTCGGTATGAGAACGAATAGCGCGCGAGAGAGAGAGAGAGAGAGAGAGAGAGAGAGAGAGAGAGAGAGAGAGAGAGAGAGAGATATATAAAAGGGAGAAGATGGGGGAAATGGAAAGGGGGGAGGGAGAGAGAACCGCGACTTCCTGAAGAAGTAATTTCTGTCGCCTCGAAATCAGTTTCGCCGGACGTCCGTAAATTGCCGGATGCCCTCTCACACCCTTTCGAACCGATCGGGATTCTACCTTCTGGTCACCCTCGCCACTCAATCAGAGGGTAGAAGTTCGCGCGCGGGCTACCTCGCGAAAGAGGGATCTCTTCTCCGATCTCTTCTTCTTTTTTTTTTCTCTCTCTTCCATTTTGCCACGACCAAAGGAGCATCCCCCAACGATTCCATTCTCTCCTCCGGCCTCTCTCGATTTTCACCCCCGTCTCACTACCGGCCGATTGACGGAGCAGTTTCAGCTCCCTCGACTTTCGCTCCCGCTTGCCGACCTCCTTCGCGCCATCGCGGCATCGTGAAGAGTAAAACGTACCGCAGAAGCAATTTACTATCGTGCGCCTTCGGTCACGTACCCGATGGAGAGACGCGTGTAGTCGCGCGCGAAATGTGAGTGCCGCAGGAAGGCCAGAGAGCGATCGAATGGCTGGACACGAAGGGTTGTACCGATTCTGAGAGCTATATGAGAGAGAGCTATACACTGCGGTGCACGATATAACAGATGTGCATCGTGACGCGGAGCGTACTTCTGAGGCTGGTAAAATCAATGTGCCGATAAAATGCATTACTTATACCGGTGCCGTGTATCAATACGTGACAAGATGACAAATGCGAACGTGTTGAACCATCCAAACCTACTATTTTATTTTAATTTACGCGATAATGTCCATTAAAATATAATTTATAAATCCATTAGTGAAAAAATAATATTAAGATACCTTCGGAAATTGCTTACACATTTATAAAATTATTTATTAACCTAGCTAGTAGGTCAGATATATTTTAACGTACAAATATCCTCTTAGTGTTCAATGCTTAAAAATCATTTTAATTCATTTATTCCTAAATGACTTAGCAAATAATATATAAAATTCGATTAATAACAGTATTTTGATTTATCCGAAATATTTGACTCATTTAATTTATTTGATCTTATACAGAGAGGATTAATGCAACCATTGCATCAATGCCATCGATGTTGCCTCTGCAAATAGCTCGCTATTCCATTAAGCAACTGCGGCCATTACAGTGTAATAGCGTAGCCG